>NC_091214.1:27050283-27060283 GCF_040958095.1 Procambarus clarkii
AAACTCTGAAGAAGGGGAGGGACACGAAGCCTGGATTAAGGTAGCATTCCAGCAAATGTGGAATCAATTCAGTGAAGGAGTGAGGGTAATGAAGGAGACAGTAACCAAGCTGCAGGATGAACTGAGGGCAGCAAAGGAGGAGGTAAAAAGCCTGAAGGAGACTCCTCCCCAATATCAGACACAAACCATCCCTCAGGGAGTTGGTGATGCTCCTGTTGAGGGAACTTCTATAAAAATATCCTCATTTGCAGAATTGTTTAAGAAAAGGCTTCTTCTCAGGAAGCAGCTAGATGCACTAGCCAGCTGATAGAGCGAAAAAGAGCTGTAGTAATAGTAGGCATTTGGCAGCAAACAGGGACCAGTCCAAAGAAGAGGCCAGACAAGGACAAAAATGCAGTTAATATGATCCTTAAAGGGGTAAAGATGGAGAGTGCTAACCAGAATATTGAAAAGGTTTTCAGGCTCACAGTACAACAAGGTCAGAGACCAATTGATAAAGGTGGTATTCACGAGCGAGAGAACAATAGAGGAATTGTTAGCAAGGAGGAGTGGACTAGCAACTGTATCGAAGTTCAATAAAGTATTCCTGCAGAGGGATATGACAAGGGACGCAGGGCAGCAGCTATGAGGAGGGAGCGTAGGGAGAAAGAAAGTAATCAAGGAGCCGTAACCCCGAGCCCTACAATCCCAGAGGGGAGTGGGGAACCCTCCACAAGCAGTTCAACAGACACAGTGAGAGGAGCACCACCCCCCACCTTCCACCCAATAGATGTCCTACCTGCCCCAACCCCTAGTGCCCAAGGTGCCCACCTAGGGCACTCTACCCCCTCCAGGATCTCCCTTCTCCCCCCCTTGCCCCCCTAATACCCCATGCCCTCCTTTTTCCCACACTTCCAAGCCCTCCATTCTCCCACACACCCTAAACCCCTCCAGTATCCCCCACCCCCCTGAGCACTCCACTAAGCCCTCCCTTTCTCCCAACCTCCCCTCCCAAGCAATCCTCCCTCTTCTGTCCCTCAAGTCCCCCATTCCCCCCATCTCCCCAAGCCCTCCCTTTCTCCCAACCTCCCCTCCCAAGCAATCCTCCCTCTTCTGTCCCTCAAGACCCCCATTTCCCCATCTCCCCAAGCCCTCCCTCCTCACATACCCTTTCAAGCCTCCCCTTCTCCCACACTTCCCCAAGCCTCCCCCTCTCACCCACCCCCCAAGCCTCCCCCTCTCACCCCCTCACCTAAGCCTCTCCTGCCTCTCCACTCTGCAAGCCCTCATTTCAGGGGGGGGGGGGGGGGGGAGAAAAAAGTAATTATCAAAAGAAGGCACGAAACCGGGAAGGTTATGTAGCACCATCAAATATGTGGAATAATCAGAGGGCGCTAAATATCACCAAGGATGCCAATATGAGAACAGAAATGCATAACACAAACGATATCAAAAGTATCCGATTCTCCAAGAATTCTATCGAGGGACAAGCGACCGCGAGGGACGGTCGGAAAACAAGACACCCGCTCGTCCTGGGAGTGAGGACATTCAACAAGGATATGCACGACTGTAAGAGGGACAATGCAATTTGGAGAATAAGGAGCAGGGCGGCGCTCCAGTAAGTGCTCATGAGTTAAGTGTGTATGGCCAATATGCAACCTCTCCAGAGCCGTTTCCCATCGCCGGTTACGGTGGTAGGAGGACGGCCACGAGGACACACTACTCTTAAGAGTACGTAGTTTGTTACCAGTAACAGACGACCAACAAGCCTGCCAACGGGTAAGGATGGAGGAATGAATAACTGGGTAAAAGTTGGAATTAGGAATACCTTTATGGGAGCTGGGACAAGAGCGGACAGCTTCTCTAGCGGCAGCATCCGCACGCTCATTTAAAGAGACACCAATATGGCTGGGAACCCAACAAAACTCAACTAATTTAAATTTACTGGAAATAAGAAACAGCCAATGCTGACTCTCGACAACCACTGGATGGACCGGATGCCTACCCCCCTCCCCAAGCCCTCCCTCCTACACCACCCTCTCTGTACCAGATTCTCCCAGCCCCTGCACACCCCAGATCCACCAGGTTCCCCTTCATAGGCCCTCCCATCTTGGTCCCCCTCTGTTTCCCTGCTTCAGGGGTAGCAATAGAAACTGAGAAAGGACAGAAGAGAGTCAGTTTCAGGGTGATGTACTTGAACATAGTTCACTTGCCTTGCTTGTAATCCCATCTAAGGCAAAGAGCACAGGAAGTGAACCCAGATGTAATTGGACTCACAGAAACAAAATTGTCATGAATCATAGCAAATGCGCTGTTTTCCTAGGCCTACACTGTAATAAGGAAAGAGATGGAAGGAAGGGGAGGCCTACCCCCTCCCATTCGTAGTACTCCCTACTACCCCCTTTAGTGGTAGTGGGGCCACTACCATTAGTAGTGGCCCTACTAATGAGAAAGGAATGGAGTTTCAAGAAGGTTATCCCGGGCTTCGAAGGATTCAGAGACTTCATAACAGTACCATGACCATGGGAGGACCAAAAGTAGTAGTAGCAGTGATATATACCTCTCCACCAAATGACAGAAGACCCAGTCAAGAGTATGACAACAACAACATGGCAGTTAACACCATAATTGAGAGAGCAGCCTCTGCTGCCTGTAGAAATAGATCCCATCTGCTCATCATGCGGGACTTCAATCTCGGAAGGATAGACTTGGAGAACAAGGAACCACATTTAGGTGAGGATACATGGAGAGCTAAACTATTGGAGGTGGCGACAAGAAACTTTAAGCCAGCTTGTCAGAGAACCCACAAGGATGAGAGAAAACGATGAACCAGCGAGACTCGACCTAGTCTTCACTCTGAATGACTCCAACATAAGAGAAATAGCTTTCAAGGCCCCAGAAGGAATGAACGACCACAGTGTACTGGTGTTTAAGTATCTGGTTGAAGAAAGGTTATTGAACTCGAGGAGGGATACTGAAAACAAAAGGCTGGCATTCAGAAAGGGAAACTATGAGAAGATAAGAAAATTCCTAACAGATATAACATGAGAAACAGAGCTCAGGGAAAAGACGGCCCAAGACATAATTGACTACATCACGCAGAAGTGTAAGGAAGCAGCAAACAAGTTTGTCTCAGTCCAAAAGGAAAACAATGAAATGAAGCAACCCGTTCTCGCACTTGCTTATAGTCAATTTTTATTTATTTAATAAGTGCATATGTGACATTAATTAATTGTGAATATTTTAGTTTACCTTGAAAAGCTTCATAGAAAACACCGACCTCACCTAACCTTCTTAGTATTTTAAGATAAGCATCTTATTGCTTCTTATTTACATTTATTACTTAACCTATCAACGGTATAGGTTAAGTAATAATTGTAATCTAGAAGCAATAAGATGCTTATCTTAACATACTAAGGTTAGGTGAGGTCGGTGTTTTCTATGAAGCTTTTCAAGGTAAACTAAAATATTCACAATTGATTAGTATGTCACATATGCACTTATTAAATAAACCAATATCGACTGTAAGCAAGTGCGAGAACGGGTTGAATGAAGATGAGAAACCCATGGTCTAATCAGAGATGTAGGCTAGCTAAGCAGCAAAGAAAAGGGCAAGGAGAAACTATAGAAATAACAGGACATTTGAGAGCAGAGAAAGTTACCAGAGTGCCAGGAATGAATATGTCAAGTTGAGAAGAGAGGCAGAAGGAAAACAAAATGACATCGCAAGCAAGGCAAAGACTCAGCCTAAATTGCGGCACAGCCACATCAGGAGAAAAACAACAGTAAAGGTACAAGTAACGAAAGTAAGGATAGGGGCAGACGGATTCACTACAAACGACAAGGAAGTGTGTGAGGAACTGAATAAGAAATTCCAGGAGGTCTTCACTTTAGAGCAAGGAAAATTCCAGAGATAGGAAAGGGAATCGTTAATCAGGAACCACTAGAAGAGTTTGAGATTGCAAGTAGGGAAGTAAGCCACGTTTTACTAGAATTGGATGTGACAACGGCTATCGGACCAAATGGAATCTGCCCTTGGATACTAAAGGAAGGAGCAGAAGCACTGTGCCTGCCACTCTCCATAGCGTATAACAAATCACTGGCAACAGGGAAATTGCCAAGAATTTGGAAAGCTGCTAATGTAGTCCCGATATACAAGAAGGGGCATAGACAGGAGGCACTGAACTACAGACCAGTGTTCCTAACCTGCATACCATGCAAGCTGATGGAGAAGATCGTGCGAAGAAAGCTAGTGGAGCATCTGGAGTAAAAGAACTTTGTAACACAGCATCAACATGGCTAAGGGATGGCAGGTCCTGCCTCACAGGATTAATTGAATTCTACGACCAGGCAACAAAAATCAAGCAAGAAAGAAAGGGATGGGCAGGCTGCATATTTTTGGATTGCCAGAAAGCCTTTGATACAGTACCACACAAGAGGCTAGTGAAAAAACTGGAGATGCAAGCAGGATTGATAGGGAAGATACTCCATTGGATAAGTGAGTACCTAAACAACAGAAGACAACAAGTTACTGTGAGGTGTGAGGTCTCAGATTGACGAGACGTCACCAGTGGAGTCCCGCAGGGTTCAGTCCTTGGACCTATACTGTTTCTGATATTTGTAAATGATCTCCCAGAGGGTATAGACTCGTTTATCTCTCTGTTTGCTGATGATGCAAAAATTATGAGGAAGACTGAAACAGAGGATGATAGTTGGTTACACGATGACCTAGACAGACTGAGTGAATGGTCCAACAGATGGCTGCTAAAGTTTCAACCTGAGTAAATGCAAAGTAATGAAACTAGGCAGTGGAAAAAGGAGGCCAGACACAGGATGCAGAATAAGAGATAAAGTACTTAATGAAATTGAAAGAGAAAGATCTAGGAGTTGGTATCACACCAAACCTGTCTCCTGAAGCCCATATGAAAAGAATAACGTCTGCGGCATATGCGAGGCTGGCTAACATCAGAACAGCCTTCATGAACCTGTGTAAGGAATCATTCAGAATCTTGTATACCACATATGTAAGACCAATCCTGGAGTATGCGGCCTCAACATGGAGCCCGTACCTTGTCAAGCACAAGACGAAACTGGATAAAGTTCAGAGGTATGCCATTAGACTAATCCCAGAACTAAGAGGCACGAGTTACGAGGAAAGGCTGCGGGAAATGCACCTCACAGCACTGGAAGACAGAAGAGTAAAGGGAGACACGATCACTTCCTACAAAATCCTCAGGGAATTGACAGGATAGATAAAGATAAACTGTTTAACACTGGTGGTACGCGAACAAGGGGACACAGGTGGAAACTGAGTACCTAAATGAGCCACAGAGACGTTAGAAAGAACTTTTTCAGTGTCAGAGTAGTTAACAGGCGGAATGCATTAGGCAGTTGTGTGGTGGAGGCTGACTCCATACACAGTTTCAACTGTAGATATGATAGAGCCCAGTAGGCTCAGGAATCTGTACACCAGCATAGTTGATTGACGGTTGAGAGGCGGGACCAAAGAGCCAAAGCTTAACTCCCGCAAGCACAAATAGGTGAGTACACACACACACACACACACACACACACACACACACACACACACACACACACACACTCTCCCTTCCTCTCTGTCTTTCCCCCCCCCCCCCCCCCCTGGCTAACCCTAAAATGACAGGGACACACACCAAGGAAACAGGTTAAAGTCAAAGTGACCATGTTAAGTTTGGAAGGAATTCAGGAAAGAGATGCATGAAATGAAAAATACAATAAACAACCTGCAAAGTGAGCTGACAGCAGCAAGCGAGGAGATCAAATCCCTCAGAGAAAAAAAATGAGGCTGAACATCAGATAATCATCCAAAGGGAAGATGGAAATGGTGCATTGGAAGGAAATGCTTCTGTACATGAAACATTTACAGAAATACTGAGAAAGAGCACAGAAGCAATGGACACACAGAGAGGTAGCCATGCAAGCAGTTACCTCACAGGAAGCAGCAAGGTGCAACAGTCAGCTGCTAGAAAGAGAAAGATCAGTGGTAGCTGTAGGCATCAAAGAACAGGAAGCTCCAAATGGCAAGAATGGAATAGTAAGGACAGCGAGACAATGAATGAAGTACTAATAGGGTTAAAGATGGAAGGGGCTGAACAAAACATTGAGAAGGTTTTCAGGTTGGGCTGGTACAACAAAGGCAGAGGACACATGATAAAGATTGTGTTTGCAAACGAGACCATGAAGGAGGATGTTCAAGATAGGAAGAGCCATCTGCAATATGTGGAAGAATACAAAAAAGTATTCCTCGAGAGGGACAGGACAAAGGAGGAAAGAGCCATGGCGCCAGAGGCAAGGAAGACGTGCAAGATGAGAGGAGAAAACCCGGAAATCACAGCCCCCAACACAACATTCCCAGAGGCAAGAGGGGGGAACAACCAGCATCCCAGCAACACCAGAGGGGAAGGCATCACCACCACCCTCCTCCACTTAGAAACCTTCCCTACCCTTCACCCTCCCTGCCCCGACTCAAATGCTCAATCGACCCTCCCTCCTCACACCAAACCGACCCTGTCACCCTCCCTCATTCGCACCATGTTCCCCCTCCCTCCTTTAACCGTCCTCCCTCTCCCCTTCTTCACATACCCTCCCTATCTTCCCTCACCCCATATCCTCCATGTCCCCCTTCCCTTGACCCTTCACCTCAGTATCCTCCGAGACCCTGTTAACCACCTCTCAAATCTTCACACCTATTGAACAGCTTCCTCCAATAGTAGAACACTCACCAAGAAGGGAACAAGAGAATGAATACAAGAAAGTGAGCTCCAAGGCAATGTATATTAATGTAGATGGAACTACAAATAAAACAAGTGAACTTGGAGACTGGGCACTAGAAGAAAACCCAGATATAATTGCACTCAGAGAAACAAAGTTAACGAAAACCATGACAATTGCAGTGTTTCCACAGGACTACTGTGTAGTGAGGAAAGAGAGAGAAGGGAGAGGAAGAGGTGGTGTACTTTTGTTGATAAGAAAAGGCTGGAGTTTTGAAGAGATGGGTATTCAGGGCTGTGAGGATTTCAGTGATTACATATCAGGTACCATAGCAATTGGAGGACAAAAAATTATAGTTGTAGTCATATATAACCCCCCACCAAAGGACAGAAGACCAAGACAAGAACATGATAGAAACAACGTGTAGTGTAGTGTACATGGCCACCATTAACGTAATAGAGAGAGCAGCTTCTGTGGCTAGCAAGGAATGGATGCAGACAACTAATTATGGGAGACTTCAACCACGGGACGATCGATTGGGAGAACAGAGACCCACATGGAGGACCAAACACATGGAGAGCTAAGCTGCTGGATGTGGCAACAAGAAACTTTCTAAGCCAACACATCAAGGTACCGACAAGAATGAGAGGAAAGGATGAACCAAATATTCTTGATCTGATATTTACCCTAAATGAGTGGGATATAAGGGAAGTTAAGAGGGAAGCACCCTTGGGAATGAGTGACCACAGTGTATTGATCTTTGAGTATCTAGTTGAACTAGGATTTCTCCCCCCAAAGAAAGAACTGGGAAACAACGGGCTGGCATACCGAAAGGGAAATTATGAGGAGATGAGAAAATTCCTAAGGGATATATCATGGGACACAGAACTGAGTACTAAGTCCGTACAAGACATGATAGACTATGTTACACAAAAGTATCAGGAGGCGGTAAACAGGTTTATCCCGGCCCGGCAGGAAAAAAAACGAACGAGAAGCAAAAGAACAATCCGTGGTTTAATTGGACATGTATGAAAGCAAATGAACTCCAACTCCACTTTCCGGGCCATCTCACTTGGTCTGTACATAACGTGACAGTTTTTGCCCAGATTTAGGAGAGTGACTTGGTCCTCAGTGAGGTTGATTCCTGCAAGGTTCAGGAAGCCATCTCTGGGTCGTGGAATCGCCATAGGTCCTCCATATAATGTTAGGTTCTTGATTATCCTGGTTTCGGGGTTGTGGTGATGTCGATCTGTGAGGATGTCGAGGTGTTGCTCGATACGAGTATGGAGGTTTTCTTCGATGTTGCTGTTTCCCACGTTATGTCCAGACCAAGTGAGATGGACCGGAAAGTGGAGTTGGAAAGTAAAGGAGCTGAACAAAGGAGCATGGAGGAGCTTCCGAAATAACAGAACACCAGAAAGCAGAGAGATACCAGAGAACCAGGAATGAGTATGTTAGTGTGAGAAGAAAAGCTGAGAAAGGTATGGAGATGATATAGCTAACAAAGCCAAGACCGAACCAAAGCTACTACACAGTCACATCAGGAGGAAGACAAAAGTGATGGAACGGGTGAGGACAGGTACACAAAGAATGACAGAGAGGTGTGTGAGGAACTCAACAAAAGGATCCAGGAGGTCTTCACAATAGAACGAGATGAGGCCATTGCTCTAGGAGAGGTTGCAGTAAACCAAGCAGCCTTGGAATGGTTCAAAATTACAAGTGATGAGGTCAAGAGGCACCTGTTGGATCTGGACATGAGAAAGGCTGTTGGCCCAGACGGGATCTCGCCATGGGTACTGAAAGAGTGTGCAGGAGCACTTTGCTTGCCACTCTCCATAGTGTATAGTAGGTCACTGGAGACGGAAGACCTACCAGAAATATGGAAGACTGCTAATGTAGTCTCAATATACAAAAAGGCTGACAGACAAGAGGCACTGAACTTCTCACCATAACACACACAGTAACCACTACTCGCCCTAACACACACAGTAACAACTACTCGCCATAACACATACAGTAACCACTACTCACCATAACACACACACACAGTAACCACTACTCACCATAACACACACACACAGTAACCACTACTCACCATAACACACACAGTAACCACTACTCACCATAACACACACACAGTAACCACTACTCACCATAACACACACACAGTAACCACTACTCACCATAACACACACAGTAACCACTACTCTCCATAACACACACAGTAACCACTACTCTCCATAACACACACAGTAACCACTACTCACCATAACACACACAGTAACCACTACTCGCCATAACACACACAGTAACCACTACTCGACATAACACACACAGTAACCACTACTCGCCATAACACACACAGTAACCACTACTCACCATAACACACACAGTAACCACTAATCGCCATAACACACACAGTAACCACTACTCACCATAACACACACAGTAACCACTACTCACCATAACACACACAGTAACCACTACTCGCCATAACACACAGTAACCACTACTCACCATAGCACACACAGTAACCCTACTCACCATAACACACACAGTAACCACTACTCTCCATAACACACAGTAACCACTACTCACCTTAACAACCACCCCATAAAACAGACTGTTTAGTCTGACTGGACAACACCAGTCAGTGAGTGACCAGTCAATTTCCAGGTATTGAGTAACCAGTTACTC
This sequence comes from Procambarus clarkii, assembly GCF_040958095.1. Lineage (NCBI taxonomy): Eukaryota > Metazoa > Arthropoda > Malacostraca > Decapoda > Cambaridae > Procambarus > Procambarus clarkii. Next base: position 27,059,710 of record NC_091214.1, read on the forward strand.
ACCCGAACACTGAAATGCCAAATCATAATTTGCTTACCTGATACGAACCGCTAATTGCCGTGAACACAAAGGAGCAACAGGTAAGAGTCGAGCTGTTTACAAAAGTGTTCTAATAACAATATGAACGATGAATAGACGCGATGAGTTTTGAGTGCGCCTCCGTGTCCTGGCTTGAATTACCAATTATCTCTGACCTTCCTTCACTGCCTCATAACAGGCTTGTTTAGTGGCGAGAACCAGGCGCTGACCAGTGTCAGCCTCGCCCCCCCCTACACACACGGACACTGACCAGTGTCAGCCTCACCCCCCTCTACACACACGGACACTGACCAGTGTCAGCCTCACCCTCCTACACACACGGACACTGACCAGTGTCAGCTTCACCCCCCCCTACACACACTGACCAGTGTCAGCCTCACCAACCCCCCTACACACACTGACCAGTGTCAGCCTCACCAACCCCCCTACACACACTGACCAGTGTCAGCCTCACCAACCCCCCTACACACACTGACCAGTGTCAGCCTCACCAACCCCCCTACACACACTGACCAGTGTCAGCCTCACCAACCCC
>NC_091214.1:27062783-27145283 GCF_040958095.1 Procambarus clarkii
GGTAAGGACTGAGGAATGGATAACCGGGTAAAAGTCGGAATACGGAATGCCTTTACGAGAGATGGGACAAGAGCGGACAGCTTCCTTGGCGGCAGCATCCGCACGCTCATTTAAAGAGACACCAATATGGCTGGGAACCCAACAAAACTCAACCGACTTAAATTTACTGTGAACGAGAAACAGCCAATGCTGGATCTCGACAACCACTGGATGAACTGGATTAAAGGACTCGAGAGCCATGAGGGCACTACGAGAGTCAACAACAACTACAAAGGAAGACTGACAACGAGAAAGCAGGAGACGAAGAGCATAGAGAATAGCATAAAGTTCCGCTGTAAAGATGCTAGTCTCCGGAGGCAAGCGACACATATAAGTGCGATCAGGAAAAACAACAGAGTAGCCAACACCGTCCGCTGACTTAGACCCATCGGTGAAGACAGAAACGGAGCGGGAGTGAGAAGAAAAGTGCTCGAGGAAAAGGCGTTTTAGAACCGTAGGAGGGGTAAAAGCTTTAGTGATACGGGTCAAGGATGTACAAAACCGCGGAAGAGGGACCCTCCGCGGGGGCAAAGAAGGAACAACACGAGGAGAAACATCAGAAATACGAACGGAAAGAGAATCCTGCAGGTGAGATAACCGGACAGAAAGAGGGAGGTGGTGAAGAGGAACAGGAACCGCAGGAGGGGTAAAAGTTAAAGCACGACAGAGGCGAGAGGAAGGATGTTGCAAGGACCGCGCAAGATAGCGAAGACAGTAGCGATCACGGCGGTCCCGGAGAGACAGGAAGCCAGTGTCAACATACAAGCTAAGGACGGGAGTCGAACGAAAGGCACCAGAACTGAGGCGCAACCCAGTATGGTGCAAAGCATCAAGACGGGGAAGAGTAGAAGGAGAAGCAGACGAGTAAACAGGGCAACCATAATCGAGCTTAGACAGGACGAGAGAGGAATGTAAGGCAAGGAGAGTGCGCCTATCTGCCCCCCAAGAAGTATGGGACAAGACCCGAAGGAGGGTAAGGGCCTTAGAGCACTCAACACGGAGGTAAGAGATATGGGGAGACCAAGACAAATGAGTGTCAAGGAATAACCCCAAAAGCTTCGCGGAATCTTTGTATTCAAGGGGATGACCATAAAGTGACAAAGAGGGACGAAGAACAACCCGTTTCCGCGTAAATGTCATGGCACAAGTCTTAGAAGTAGAGAACTTGAAGCCATGATCAGTGGCCCAAGACGACACGGCATCAATTGCAAGTTGAAGCCGGCGTTGAAGGAGAGGCGAATCATCACCCTGACAACAAAGGGTAAGATCATCGACATAGAGAGCGGAGAAGACACCAGAAGGAAGAGAGGAAAGAAGACCATTGAGGGCAACCAGAAAAAGAGTAGTGCTCAGAACACTACCCTGGGGCACACCTTCGTATTGCTGAAAAGAGGGAGAGAGAGCGGTACCAAGGCGCACCCGAAAGGAACGACGAGAGAGGAAGCTGCGGAGAAAGAGAGGAAGATGACCACGAAGGCCAAAAGAATGAAGTTGAGATAGGATATGATAACACCAAGTGGTGTCATACGCCTTTTCCAGGTCAAAAAGGACGGCGACAACGGAGGTCTTCGCAGCAAAAGCAGTACGAATATAGACCTCCAAGTTCACCAGGACATCTGTCGTGCTGCGGCACTTGCGGAAACCAAATTGAGAAGGGGAGAGGAGGTGATGGTGTTCCAGGAACCACATCAGACGAACGTTAACCATACGTTCAAAGAGTTTGCAGACACAACTTGTGAGAGCAATAGGGCGAAAATCCTTAGGGGAAGTACCCAGAGACCCCGGTTTGCGAACAGGGAGGACAACGGCATCGAGCCAGTCCTCAGGGACTGACGACGACTCCCAGATCCGATTATACAGACTCAGTAAATACTGAGACATGCTCGGAGGTAGATGGCGAAGCATCTCATAATGAATACCATCGGAGCCCGCCGCCGTAGAACCGCAGAGGGCCAGGGCAGAACGAAGTTCAGAGAGAGAGAAGGGATCATTATAGGGAAGCTGAAGACGAGTGCAGAAATCTAAAGGACGAGACTCAAGGACAGGTTTACGAAGAAGGAAAGATTGGGGAATATGAAGACCAGAGCTAACAGAAGAAAAGTGGGAACCCAGTTCGGAAGCGACCTGCAACGGGTCTGCCACAAGAGTATCATGGAGGTGAAGGACCGGTGAAACATCGGGAACGAACTTACCCGCTATCTTGCGGATACGCTTCCAGATCTGGGCCAGAGGCGTTTCGGACGTAATTGTCGAGACATAAGATGCCCAACATTCACGTTTAGCCGTACGGATGGCCCTATGGGCCACCGCACTCGCTTTCCAAAAAAAAGAAAAGAATCGGTCATCTGCCTACGGCGGTGCCTCTTCCAGGCTGCACGCTTACAGCGGACAGCCCGAGCACAGTCCGCATTCCACCAGGGAACGCACTTCCGTGGACCCCGAGAGGAAGAGTGAGGAATAGAGCGGAGGGCAGCGTTGAAGACAGTGTCATGAAAAAGGAGGAGAGCGCGAGAGAGAGGCAGAAGGGAGAGGTCAGAGAGAGCAGCACTGAGGGTAAATAGGGTCCAGTCTGCCTTAGCAAACTGCCACCTAGGGAAAGAGAGGGAAGGGCGAAAAGAGAAAAAGGAAACAAGGATGGGGAAATGATCACTTCCATGGAGGTCATCAAGAACCTGCCACGTGAAATCTAAGTAAAGAGAAGAAGAGCAGAGAGAAAGATCAAGACAAGAAAGGGTGCGAGTCCGAGAGTCCAAATGAGTGGGCTCACCAGAATTCAGAAGAGACAGGGAAGAAGAGAGGAGAAACGGCTCAAGGAGGCGACCCCGGGTATTCGTCAGAACGTCACCCCAAAGAGAATGACGACAATTGAAGTCACCCAGCAGGAGCACAGGCTCCGGCAAGGAGTCTAGGAGGTGTTTCAAATCAGGAAGAGAGAGCGGGACACTCGGGGGGAGATAAATGGAACAAACTGTGTACCATTTCCCCACAAAGATATGAGCAGCAGAACAATGGAGAGGCAAAGGAAAAAGCAAAGGAACAAAGGGAACATCAGCACGAATCAAGAGAGCAGAAGAATTAGAAGCCCCAGCAATGGCTGGGGGGGGGGAGAGAGAGGAATAGCCACGAAAACGACCAGGACGAGCACCAAGCATTGGCTCCTGGAGACAGACACAAAGGGGCGAAAACCGCAAAATCAGAAGTTGGAGTTCGAGGAAATTGGCGTAATAACCTCGAACGTTCCATTGAAGAATGGACAACGACGAGAAGAGAAAGGACAAAAACAGAGAACAAGGAAGAAACAAAGGCGAAAGAGCAACAGAGCACGTTAAAGAATATCAGGGTCGGGATCAGGGTCAGCAAAGTCAGGGTTAGGGGGCATGGGTAAACTGAGCAAAGACGGAGGGAAGGAAACGGGAGAACAGATCAGAGGTGGGCGGGTGGGGTCCGGAGGAGGAGGAGGAGGAGGAGGAAGAGGAGGAGACAACGGAGAGGAGCAGTCAAGGACAGCAGCAGGAAGAGGGGGAGTAGAAAGAGGGGAGCGCACCTCAGCAAGAGCAGCAACCGAAAGGGAAGCAGGGGCCAAAGAAACCTCCATAGTAGTAACAGGGGGCGCAATCACTGAAACGGGAGGGGAAGGAGCAACAGAGCCAGAAGTAGGAGCTGAGGAAGAAAGCGAAGCCTTCTTACCCGCCGGGGAAGAGGAAGGAGAGGAGCCAGGCTTTCGCTTCTGACTTAAAGAGACCGGTGTCCCAGCAACTACGTACCAGGCAACGGATTCCAGTGTCTCAACAGGAGAAGCCGAACGAGAGCACACACGACGGCCGTTAGGAGAGCGATGGACATCCGCCCGCACCGACAGGCGGTGGGGAGAGCCGATAGATGGAGGAAGAGGATGGGAAGGAGGATCGGAGGGGGACGAGGAAGAAGACACAGGAGACACGACAGACCGGGTAGAAGGAAGGGGAACCACAGACAGAGGACCAGGAGGAGGATCCTTTGGGAGAGAACCCAAAGGAACAAAGGAGGGGGCAGTGGGCGCATCAGGGTCCAAGGCCCGGAAACGGTTGTGAGTCTGAGGAAGGCGGGAAGGACGAGGAGAGGAAGAGCGCAACACGCGAGCATAAGAGATATTAGCAAAAGGCGGGAGCCGGCGAACCTGGCGTCTCGCCTCAGGAAAAGATAAACGCTCCCGGTGCTTCAAGTTGAGGACGGCTGCCTCAAGCTTGTAATGGACACACGCACGGGAGAAGGTAGGATGGGCCTCACCGCAGTTGAGGCAACGAGCCTGGGGAGAAGTGCACTCCCACACAAAGGACAGAGAGAGACAGTCCCAGAGCAGCGGAGGGCACCATGCCCAAACCTCCAGCACTTGTTACAAAGTCGAGGAGAAGGAATATACTCCTGGACAGAGCACCAAGCACCAGCAAGAATGACAGAGGATGGAAGGGTCCTACCATCAAAGGTGATCTTCACAACGCGAAGGGGTTGACGGTGACGACCACGAGGGAGACGAGTAAATGAGTCAACCTGGAGGACAGAATGGCCTTGGGCATCAAGGATATGCCGAATATCATCGTGGCAATCCTGCAGATTCCGAACACCGGTTGCAACATGGGGTGGGAGGAGAATAGTGCCAACACTGGCATTCATCTGAACGTTCTTGGAGACCCGAACAGGGATCTCGCCAAGGCAAGATAAGGCAGCCAAGCGGGAAGCCGCATCCTGAGAAGGAGCAGCAACGACACGTGTACCGAGATGAGCGGGGTTGAAAGTAACAGACGCATCCACGGAATCTACAAGATGCCGATGGAGGGAGAAATCGTCAGGAGGCGCAGAATCAAGAGGGAGGAGATCAAAGTATTTGGCCCATGAAGCAGGACCAAACAAGGCCTGATACGCATCAGCACGGGAAGGAATCGAGCGAGTGCGGTTGGGGCGCGAACGGCGTTGAGAACCCCTAGAGAGAGAGGGGCCAAAAGGCGCAGCAGTCACAACGAAAGACTTAGCCACACCAGGGGACGAAGTGGTCACCACCGGGGGCTGGAGGCTCGACCCAACCACAGAGGAGGGAGGGGAGCTGGGGGAAGAAGTCAGGACGGTCAAAGGAGGAGCAAGGTCGGGGCCCAACGCAGCGGGAGCTACAGAGCCTGGTCTTCCAATACAGGCCGACTCGGGGGCTTGGTCGCCCACCCCACGAGCCTGAGAGGGTACAACGGAAACATTCAACGACATAGAGACGAAAAGTGACAAATTCATCCACGAATGTGCCCCCATACCCACCATGGAGCCACAATTAGAGGCAGGACACCCAAAAGGAAGCTATCGCCGATCATGCCGGGGCCCCCTAGGGGTGCGTCGTGAGTATACGCCCCACAAACGCCACCTTAAGAACCGTCAGTCCGTCGAGATCGGGTTCAGCGACGAAAGGGGGATTGACAATAAAAGGTTCCCCTCGCTCGAGACGTTAGGTACTACAGTTCTACGGGTGCAAGAGTATGCCTCCTCAAGCACCCGGGCATCAAAATAGAAGAAGTCCAAAGAAATAATCCAAAACAAGCAAAAGGTCGGCAGGAAACGACAAGCAGATAGGAGAATAGGGGGGAGAAAAACGAAACATAAGGAAAAGTAAAAGCGATCCGGCACAATTGGAGAAGACAGCAGCAGGAGTGCAAGGCCAGAAAAGGACAGAGGACTGCCCAACGGAGCATCACTCTCCGGCAGCCGTCCACCAAGCCCCCTCACGACGCCAATGGGCCGTATGGGGAGGGGGAGCTGCTTGTTCAAGCTTGGAGGCCAGACGCTTGGGCCCAGCCTCACACAACTTGACACACGAAGGATGTGGGGTGTGGGAGTGTCATAGGTCGGTCGGGGTCGAGTTCCCTGTAGACCTATTCAACAGTTTCAGAGCTTTGGTCCGTATTTTTTAATGAGAGGGAGAAGTGAGTGAGGAGAGTGGCGAGAGTCGAGGGAGTAGCGGAAAGTGGAAAGGGAAGGAAAGGTGTGAGAGGGGAAGAATGTTGGGGTTGAGTAAGTAATTATCAAAAGAAGGCACCAAACCGTGAAGGCTATGTAGCACCATCAAATGTGCGGCATAATCAGAGGGCGCTAAATATCACCAAGGATGCCAATACCAGAACAAAAACGCATAAGGCGAACGATATCAAAAGTAGTCGATTCACCTAGAATACTATCGAGGGACAGGTGACCACGAGGGACGGTCGGAAAGCAAGACACACACTCGTCCTGGAAGTCAGGACATTCAACAAGAATATGCACAACTGTAAGAGGGACAACGCAATTCGGACAATAAGGAGCAGGGCGGCGCTCCATTAAGTGACCGTGGGTTAAGCGAGTATGACCAACCCGCAGCCGTGCCAAAGCAGTTTCCCACCGCCGGTTACGGTGGCAGGAGGAAGGCCACGGAGAAACACTACGTTTGAGAGTACGCAGCTTGTTACCAACCACAGAGGACCAACAACCCTGCCAACGGGGAAGAATGAATAACAGGATAAAAGTCGGAATAAGGAAGACCTTTACGGGAGATGGGACAAGAACGGATAGCTTCCTTAGCGGCAGCATCTGCACGCTCATTGAGAGAAACACCAATATGGCTGGGAACCCAGCAAAACTCTACTGATTTAAATTTACTAGAAATAAGAAACAGCCAATGCTGAATTTCGATGACTACCGGATGGACAGGATTAAAGGACCCAAGAGTTATGAGGGCACTACGAGAGTCAACTACAACTACAAAGGAGGAATGAGAATGAGAAAGCAAGAGACGAAGAGCATAGAGAATAGCATAAAGTTCTGCTGTGAAGATGCTAGCCTCCGAAGGGAGGCGACACATATAAGTGCGGCCAGGAAAAACAACAGAGTAACCTACACCGTCCGCAGACTTAGACCCATCAGTGAAGATGGAAATAGAGTGGGAATGCGAAGAAAAGTGCTCAAGAAAGAGGCTTTTCAGAATTGTAGGAGGGGTAAAGGCTTTAGGGATACAAGTCAAGGATGTACAAAACTTGGGAAGGGGGATTCTCCACGGAGGTAAGGAAGGAACAATATGAGGAGAAACATTAGAAATATGAACAGAAAGGGAATCCTGTAAGCGAGATAACCGGACAAAAAGAGGGAGACGATGAAAAGGAACAGGAACTACAGGAAAAGGAAAAGTCAAAGCATGACAGAGGCGAGAGGAAGGATGTTGTAAGGACCGTGCAAGATTGCGAAGACAGTAGCCATCACGGCGGTCCTGCAGAGAGAGAAAGCCAGTGTCAACATACAAACTGAGGGCAGGAGTCGAACGAAAGGCACCAGAGCTGAGACGCAACCCAGTATGGTGCAAAGCATCAAGACGGCGAAGAGTAGGAGAAGCAGAATAGTATGCAGGGCAACCATAATCGAGTTTAGACAGGACGAGAGAGGAGTGCAAATAGAGGAGCGTGCGCCTATCCGCTCCCCCAAGAAGTATGGGACAAAACCTTAAGTAGGTTAAGGGCCATAGAGCATTCAACTCGGAGGTAAGAGATATGGGCTGACCAAGACAAACGAATGTCAAAGACTAACCCTAAAAACTTTACGGAATCCCTGTACACAATGGGATGACCATAAAGCGACAAAGAGGGACGAAGAACGACATGCTTCCGAGTAAAAGTCATAGCACAAGTCTTAGACACAAAGAACTTGAAGCCATGATCGGTGACCCCAAGACGACACGGCATCAATCGAAAGTTGAAGCCAGTGTTGAAGGAGAGGCGAATCATCACCCCGACAGCAAAGGGTAAGATCATTAACATAGAGAGCGGTGAAGACGCCAGAAGGAAGAGAGGAAAGAAGACCATTGAGGGCAACTAGAAAAAGAGTAGTGCTCAGAACACTACCCTGGACCACACCTTCATATTGCTGAAAAGGGGCAGAGAGAGAGCGGTACGAAGTCTCACCCGAAAGGAACGACGAGAGAGGAAGCTGCAGAGAAAGAGAGGGAGGTTCCCACGAAGGCCAAAAGAATGTTGTCGAGACAGAATATGATACCGCCAGGTAGTGTCGTAAGCGTTTTCCAGGTCAAAAAGGACGGCAACAACCGAGGTCTTCGCAGCAAAAGCAGTACGCATATAGACCTCCAAGTTCACCAGGACATCTGTTGTGCTGCGGCACTTGCAGAAACCAAATTGAGAAGGGGAGAGGTGGTGATGGTGTTCCAGGAACCACATCAGACGAACGTTAACCATACATTCAAAGAGTTTGCAGACACAACTTGTGAGGGCAATAGGGCGAAAGTCCTTAGGGGATGTTCCCAGAGACCCTGGTTTCCTAACAAGGAGGACAACGGCATCGAGCCAGTCCTCAGGACTGACGATGACTCCCAGACCCGATTATACAGACTCAGTAAATACTGAGACGTGTACGGAGGGAGATGACGAAGCATCTCATAATGAATGCCATCGGAGCCCGCCGCCGTAGAGCCGCAGAGGGCCAGGGCAGAACGAAGTTCAGAGAGAGAGAAGGGATCGCTATAGGGAAGTCGAAAACAAGTGTAGAAATCTAAAGGACGTGATTCAAGGACAGGTTTACGAAGAAGGAAAGATTGGAGAAGATGAAGACCAGAGCTAACAGAAGAAAAGTGGGAACCCAGTTCGGTTGCGACCTGCAATGGGTCCGCCACAAGAGTACCACGGAGGTGAAGGAGCGGTGAAACATCGGGAACGAACTTACCCGCAATCTTGCAGATACGCTTCCAGATCTGTTGCAGAGGAGTTTCGGAAGTAATGGTGGAGACGTAAGATGCCCAACATTTACGTTTAGCCATACGGATGGCCCTATGGGCCTCACCTTCCGAAATAAAAGAAAAGACTCAGCCGTCTGCTGGCGGTGGTGTCTCTTCCAGACTGCACGCTTAAAGCAGACAGCCCGAGCACAGTCTGTATTCCACCAGGGAACGCACTTCCGTGGGCCCGAGAAGAAGAGCAAGGAATAGAGCGGAGGGCAGCGTCGAAGACCTTGTCATGAAAAAGGAGGAGAGAGCGAGGGAGAGGCAGAAGGAAGAGGTGAGAGAGAGGAGCACTGAGGGTAAATAGGTTCCAGTCTGCCGTAGCAAACAGCCACCTAAGGATGGAGAGGGGAGGGTGAATAGAGAAAAAGGTAACAAGGATGGGGAAAGGGTCACTACCCTGGAGGTCATCAAGAACTTGCCACATGAAATCTAAGTAAAGAGAAGATGAGCAAAGAGAAAGATCAAGACAGGAAAGGGTGCGAGTCCGAGAGTCCAAATGAGTGGGTTCACCAGAATTCAAAAGAGACAGGGAAGAAGAGAGGATGAACGGTTCAAGAAGGCGTCCCCGGGTGCTCGTCAGAACATCACCCCAAACGGAATGACGACAACTGAAATCACGCAGCAGGAGCACAGGCTCATGCAAGGAGTCCAGTAGGTGTTTCAGATCGGGAAGAGAAAGCGGGACACTCGGGGAAGATAAATGGAACGGCGAAGGAAAAAGTAAGGGGGACAAAGGGAATATCAGAGCGAATCAAGAGAGCAGAAGAATTAGGAGCCCCAGCAACGGCTGGGGGGGGGGGGGGGAAGAGAAAGGATTAGCCACGAAAGCGACCAGGACGAGCACCAAGCATCGGTTCCTGAAGACAGAAACAGGGGCGAAAACCGCAAAATCTGTAGCTGGATTTCAAGGAAATTGGTCAAATAACCTCGACCGTTCCATTGAAGAATAGACATCGACAAGAAGAGGAAGGACAGCAACAGAGAACAACGAAGAAACAAAGGCGAAAAGGGAACACAGCACGTTAAAGAAGCGCAGGATCATAAAGAAGTCAGGGTTAGGGGGCATGGGTAAACTGAGTAAAGGAGGAGGGAAGGTAGCTAGAAGACCGACCAGGGGCAGACGAGTTGGGTCCGGAGGAGGAAGAGGGGGGGATAACCGAGGGTCAAGGACAGCAGCAGGAAGGGCAGAAACCAAGGGATGCACCTCAGCAAGGGCACCAACTGAGAGGGAAGCGGGGGCCAAAGAGACCTCCATAGCAGGAACAAGGGGTGTAACCACCGAAACGGGAGGAGACAGAGCAAAAGAGTCAGAAGTATTGGGCGAGCAAGAAAGCGAAGCCTTTTTACCTACCGGGGAGGAGGAAGGAAAGGAGCCAGGCTTACGCTTCTGACGCAAAGAGACAGGTGTTCCAGCATCTACGTACCAGGCAACGGATTCCAGCGTCTCAACAGGAGAAGCTGAATGAGAGCACACACGACGGCCGTTAGGAGAGCGACGGACATCAGCCCGTATTGACAGGTGGCGGGGAGAGCCAATAGACGGAGGTGGAGGATGGGAAGGAGGATCAGAGGGAGACATGGAAGAAGACACAGGAGACATGACAGACTGGGCAGAAAGAAGGGAACCCCAGACAGAGGACCAGGAGGGGGACCCTTCGGGACAGAACACAAAGGAACAGAGGAGGGGGCGGTGGGCGTATCAGGGTCCAAGGCCTGGAAACGGTTTTGAGTCTGAGGAAGTTGGGAAGGACGAGGAGAGGAAGAGCTCAACACGGGAGCATAAGATGGGAGCTGGCGAACCTGCGCCTCGCCTCAGGAAAAGATAAACGCCGCCACTGTCCGCCCGCCGCCAGGGGACGAATAAACGTGTCTACCTGGAGGACAGAATGGCCTTGGGCATCGAAGACATGCCAAATATTTTTTTTTTTTTTTAGATATATACAAGAGTTGTTACATTCTTGTACAGCCACTAGTACGCGTAGCGTTTCGGGCAGGTCCCTGGAATACGATCCCCTGCCGCGAAGAATCGTTTTTTCATCCAAGTACACATTTTACTGTTGCGTTAAACAGAGGCTACAGTTAAGGAATTGCGCCCAGTAAATCCTCCTCGGCCAGGATACGAACCCGTGGCAGTCGTGCAGATTCCGAACACCGGTCGCAACATGGGGTGGAAGGAGAATAGTGCCAACACTGGCATTCAACCGAGCGTTCTTTGAGACCCGAACAGGGGTCTCGCCAAGGCAGGATAAGGCAGCCAAGCGGGAAGCTGCATCCTGAGGAGCAGCAGCAACGACACGTGTACCGAGACGAGTGGGGTTGAAGATAACAGAGGCATCTACGGAATCAACAAGATGCCTATGGAAGGAGAAATCGTCAGGAGGCGTCGAATCAGGAGGGAGGAGATCAAAGTATTTGACCCACAATGCGGGACCAAAAAAGGCCTGATACACATTAGTATAGGAAGGAATCGAGCGATTGCGGCCGTTGCGCAGACGGCGTTGAGAACCCCCAGAGAGAGAGGGGTTAAAAGGCGCAGTAGTCACAACGAAAGACTTAGCTGCGCCAGGAGACGAAGTGGTCATCACTGGGGGCATGTGGTTCGACCCAACGACAGAGGAGGGAGGGGAGCCAAGGGGAGAAGTCTGGAGGGTCAAAGGAGGAGCAAGGTCAGAGCCCAATGCAGCGGGGGCTACAGAGCTCCTGCTGCGAAGAAGAATCCCCTGTTTTTTTTTTTCAATACAGTCCGTCTCGGGGGCTTGATCGCCCACGCCACGAGCCTGAGAGGGTACAAGAGAAACAATCAATGAGAGAGACGAAAAGAGACAATTTCATTTACGAATGTGTCCCCATACCCACCATGGAGCCACAATTAGAGGCAGGACACCCAACAAGAAGCTATCACCGATCATGCTGGGGCCCCCTAGGCGTGCGTCGAGAGTATACACCCCACAAACGCCACCTTAAGAACCGTCAGTCCGTCGAGATCGGGTTCAGTGACGAAAGGGGGATTGACAATAAAAGGTTCCCCTCGCTCGAGACGTTGGGTACTACAGTTCTACGGGTACAAGAGTATGCCTCCTCAAACGCCCAGGCTTCAAAACAAGAGGGCCAAAAGAATGATTAAAACAGGAACAAGGTCAGCAGGAAATGACAACAGAAAGGAGAAGAGGGGAGGGAGAAAAACGAAACAAAAGGAAAAGGCAAAGGCGTCCAGCAAAATTTGTGAGGACAGCAGCAGGAGCTCAAAGCTACAAAAGGACAGGGGACCGCCCTAAGGAGCCGCCCACCAAGCCCCTCCACAGCAACAACGAGCTGGACAGGGAGGGGACTCAAAATATAAGTTTTCTTAAATATAAAGTATTATTATTATTATTATATATTGGCACACTGTGCATATTTAGGCACTGGTTAGGTTAGGTGATTAGGTTCTTTTGGCGATTATTTGTATTTGTAGTACGTGGGTGAAGCATTTACAGCGTTGTGATTCGACCAAAATTCCTCAGTGAAACACTTGTTCCGGATATGTTCGAACGTCAGCAGTTGTGAGTCGTGTGTAAATCGCTTTTCATTCATAAACAGGGGGTTTGGCGGGTGCATGGAATCACTTTTGGATCTTTGTTTGGAGGACGGGCTGAGCATTTACAGCGTTGTGGTTCGAACAAATTTCGTCAGTGAAGCACTTGTTCCAGGAAGTGTTCGGACGTCATCAGTTGTGTTGTGTGTAAACCGTTTTTCATCCATAAACACCCAGGGGTTTGGCCAGTGCATGGAATGGACTTTGGCCCTTTATCCAGAGGACGGGCTGCATTTACGTGTATAATAATGTCTGAAGATTTTGTCGAGAAATTTAATTAAATAACACAAGTCTGTAGTTACCAACTAGTGAACGACACACCCTTTTGTGTATCGGAACTACATCTGCCTTTTGTCTCCAATGGCAAATGTTACTCTGCCGCTGTGAACTGTGAGGTTGGCAGCGTTGGTGGGGTTGCTGCAAGAGGTGAACCCTACACAGCGGTGTGTTGGTCTTGGTGTGGCCTTGACCGACCACACTGTTGTGAGTGGCTCAAGCGGCTTAAGAAGACGAAAGACTTCGTGCTGTTGAATAGCTACTTTACACAGTAGCTATTCAACAACACGAATAGCTACTTTAGCCTTTGCTTGGATCGAGTTGTGGAGCTTGTCGTTCTTAATTAATCTTAGAAGTCTTTCTCTTGCATCTTGGAAGTAAGTTGGTTTAACAGGTCAGCTTTTCCTTAGATTGCTGGTTGCAACAGTTAAGTAAGGACCCACTCCCACCAACAGTAGTGGGAGTCGGGTCCAGAGACGCATGTACCCTCCAGTCTTTAATCAGAGATCACCAGACTTTGGAGCCAACTCTTAATGGTGAAGGTTTCTTCTTTCTGATTCCTATCAGGAGATTTCCCTTTACGTTTCAACTACTCTCACTTGACGACCAGCTGCACCTGAGTGTCCCTGCTGAGGTCCCGGACACACCATACAGGTGCCCCAGGGCCTGGTGTACTGGCGGCGAGGACTGTGCTCTTACTGGAGGTCCCGTGTGGCACTGGTGGAGGCACCTGTGTGTCAGTGTCTACATCACCCTCATGCCAGGCCTTCCAGTCCTGCTGCCAGCTCTCTCTCACGCTGACCCCCCCCTTACTCACTCTCACTCTCTCTCTTATTCTCTCACTCTCTCTTTACGTCCCTCTCCCCTCCCCCCTCTACACACATAAGGTGGATAAAGCCAGCAGTTAGGATAAAGCCAACAGTTAGGATAAAGCCAACAGTTAGGATAAAGCCAACAGTTAGGATAAAGCCAACAGTTAGGATAAAGCCAACAGTTAGGATAAGGCCAACAGTTAGGATAAAGCCAGCAGTTAGGATAAAGCCAGCAGTTAGGATAAAGCCAGCAGTTAGGATAAAGCCAGCAGTAAGGATAAAGCCAGCAGTAAGGATAAAGAGTAGGGATAAAGCCAGCAGTAAGGATAAAGCCAGCAGTTAGGATAAAGCCAGCAGTAAGGATAAAGCCAGCAGTTAGAATAAAGCCAGCAGTAAGGATAAAGCCAGCAGTAAGGAGTAAGGATAAAGCCAGCAGTAAGGATAAAGGAGTAAGGATAAAGCCCGCAGTAAGGATAAAGCCAACAGTAAGAATAAAACAAGAAGTAAGGATAAAGGAGAAAGGATAAAGCCAGCAGTAAGGATAAAGGAGTAAGGATAAAACCAGCACTAAGGATAAAAGAGTAAAGATAATAAAGCCAGCAGAATGGATAATAAAACCAGCAGTAAGGATAATGAAGCTAACAGTAAGGATAATAAAGCCAGCAGTAAGGATAATAAAGCCAGCAGTAAGGATAAAGGACTAAGGATAATAAAGCCAGCAATAAGCATAATAAAGCCAGCAGTAAGGATAAAGGAGTAAGGATAATAAAGCCAGCAGTAAGGATAAAGTAGGGATAATAAAGCCAGCAGTAAGGATAAAGGAGTAAGGATAATAAAGCCAGCATTAAGGATAATGCCAGCAGTAAGGATAGTAAAGCCAGCAGTAAGGATAACAAAGCCAGCAGTAAGGGTAACAAAGCCAGCAGGAAGGATAAAGCCAGTAGTAAGGATAAAGCCAGCAGTAGGGATAAAGGAGTAGGGATAAAGCCAGCAGCAAGGATAAAGTACGGATAAAGCCAGCAGTAAGGATAAGGGAGTAGAGATAAGGCCAGCAGTAAGGATAAAACCAGCAGTAAGGATAAAGCAAGCAGTAAGGATATAGGAGTAAGGATAATAAAGCCAGCAGTAAGGATAATAAAGCCAGCAGAAAGAATACAAGAGTAAGGATATTAAAGCCAGCAGTAAGGAGAATAAAGCCAGCAGTAAGGATAATAAAGCCAACAGTAAGTATAATAAAGCCAGCAGTAAGGACAATAAAGCCAGCAGTAAGGATAATAAAGCCAGCAGTAAGGATAATAAAGCCAGCAGTAAGAATAATAAAGCCATCAGTAAGGATAATAAAGCCAGCAGTAAGGATAATAAAGCCAGCAGTAAGGATAATAAAGCCAGCAGTAAGGATAATAAAGCCAGCAGTAAGGATAATAAAGCCAGCAGTAAGGATAATAAAGCCAGCAGTAAGGATAATAAAAGCAGCAAGGATAATAAAGTCAGCAGCAAGGATAATAAAGCCAGCAGTAAGGATAATATAGCCAGCAGTATGGATAAATCAGGAAGGATAATAAAGCCAGCAGTAAGGATAATAAAGCCAGCAGAAAGGATACAAGAGTAAGGATATTAAAACCAGCAGGAAGGATAATAAAGCCAGCAGTAGGGATAATAAAGCCAGCAGAAAGGATACCGGAGTAAGGATAATAAAGCCAGAAGTACGGGTAATAAAGCCAGCAGTAAGGATAATAAAGCCAGCAGTAAGGATACAGGAGTAAGGATAATAAAATCAGCAGTAAGGATTATAAAGCCAGCAGTAAGGATAATAAAGCCAGCAGTAAGGATACAGGAGTAAGGATAATAAAATCAGCAGTAAGGATAATAAGGCCAGCAGTAAGGATAATAAAGCCAGCAGTAAGGATAATAAAGGCAGCAGTAAGGATAATAAATCCAGCAGTAAGGATAATAAAGCTAGCAGTAAGGATAAAACCAGCAGTAAGGATAATAAAACCAGCAGTAAAGATAATAAAGCCAGCAGTAAGGATAATAAAGCCAGCAGTAGGGGCAATAAAGTCAGCAGTAGGGATAATAAAGCCAGCAGTAAGGATAATAAAGCCAGCAGTAAGGATAATGAAGCCAGCAGTAAGGATAATAAAGCCAGCAGTAAGGATAATAAAGTCAGCAGTAAGGATAATAAAGCCAGCAGTAAGGATAATAA
Organism: Procambarus clarkii; assembly: GCF_040958095.1. Classification (NCBI taxonomy): domain Eukaryota; kingdom Metazoa; phylum Arthropoda; class Malacostraca; order Decapoda; family Cambaridae; genus Procambarus; species Procambarus clarkii. The sequence goes on from NC_091214.1 coordinate 27,078,458, forward strand.
AGCCAGCAGTAAGGATAATAAAGCCAGCAGTAAGGATAATAAAGCCAGCAGTAAGGATAATGAAGCCAGCAGTAAGGATAATGAAGCCAGCAGTAAGGATAATAAAGCCAGCAGTAAGGATAATAAAGCCAGCAGTAAGGATAAAGCCAGCAGTAAGGATAAAGCCAGCAGTAAGGATAATAAAACCAGCAGTAAGGATAAGTAAGTAATTATCAAAAGAAGGCACCAAACCGGGAAGGCTGTGTAGCACCATCAAATGCGCAGAATAATCAGAGGGCGCTAAATATCACCAAGGATGCCAATACGAGAACAAAAAGGCATAAGGCGAACGATATCAAAAGTATCCGAGTCACCAATAATTCTATTGAGGGACAAGTGACCGCGAGGGGCGGTCGGAAAGCAAGACACACGCTCGTCCTGGAAGTCAGGACATTCAGGAAGGACATGCACGACCGTAAGAGGGACAATGCAACTAGGACAATAAGGAGCAGGGCTGCGCTCCATCAAGTTACCGTGGGTTAAGCGAGTATGGCTAATACGCACCTCGCCAGAGCTGTTTCCCACCGCCGGTTACGGTGGAAGGAGGACGGCCACGAGGAAACACAACATTTAAGAGTACGTAGCTTGTTACCAGTAACAGACAACCAAGAAGCCTGCCAACGGGTAAGGACGGAGGAATGGATAACCGGGTAAAAGTCGGAATATGGAATACCTTTACGAGAGATGGTACAAGAGCGGACAGCTTCCTTTGCGGCAGCATCCGCACGCAAATTTAAAGACACACCAATATGGCTGGGAACCCAACAAAACTCAACCGACTTAAATTTACTGTGAACAAGAAACGGCCAATGCTGGATCTCGACAACTACTGGATGAATCGGATTATAGGACCCGAGAGCCATGAGGGCACTACGAGAGTCAACAACAACTACAAAGGAAGACTAACAACGAGAAAGCAGGAGACGAAGAGCATAGAGAATAGCATAAAGTTCCGCTGTAAAGATGCTAGTCTCCGGAGGCAAGCGACACATATAAGTGCGATCAGGAAAAACAACAGAGTAGCCAACACCGTCCGCTGACTCAGACCCATCGGTGAAGACAGAAACGGAGCGGGAGTGAGAAGAAAAGTGCTCGAGGAAAAGGCGTTTTAGAACCGTAGGAGGGGTAAAAGCTTTAGTGATACGGGTCAAGGAAGTACAAAACCGCGGAAGAGGGACCCTCCACGGGGGCAAAGAAGGAACAACACGAGGAGAAACATCAGAAATACGAACGGAAAGAGAATCCTGTAGGCGAGATAACCGGACAGAAAGAGGGAGGTGGTGAAGAGGAACAGGAACCGCAGGAGGGGTAAAAGTTAAAGCACGACAGAGGCGAGAGGAAGGATGTTGTAAGGACCGCGCAAGATAGCGAAGACAGTAGCGATCGCGGCGGTCCTGGAGAGACAGGAAGCCAGTGTCAACATACAAGCTAAGGACGGGAGTTGAACGAAAGGCACCAGAACTGAGGCGCAACCCAGTATGGTGCAAAGCATCAAGACAGCGAAGAGTAGGAGGAGAAGCAGACGAGTATGCAGGACAACCATAATCGAGCTTAGACAGGACGAGAGAGGAATGTAATGCAAGGAGAGTGCGCCTATCTGCCCCCCAAGAAGTATGGGACAAGACCCAAAGGAGGGTAAGGGTCTTAGAGCACTCAACACGGAGGTAAGAGATATGGGGAGACTAAGACAAACGAGTGTCAAGGAATAACCCCAAAACCTTCGCGGAATCTTTGTATTCAAGGGGATGACCATAAAGTGACAAAGAGGGACGAAGAACGACCCGTTTCCGCGTAAAACTCATGGCACAAGTCTTAGAAGTAGAGAACTTGTAGCCATGTTCGGTGGCCCAAGACGACACGGCATCAATTGCAAGTTGAAGCCGGCGCTGAAGGAGAGGCAAATCACCACCCTGACAGCAAAGGGTAAGATCATCGACATAGAGAGTGGAGAAGACACCAGAAGGAAGAGAGGAAAGAAGACCATTGAGGGCAACCAGGAAAAGAGTAGTGCTCAGAACACTACCCTGGGGCACACCTTCGTATTGCTGAGAAGAGGCAGAGAGAGCGGTACCAAGGCGCACCCGAAAGGAACGACGAGAGAGGAAGCTGCGGAGAAAGAGAGGGAGATGACCACGAAGGCCAAAAGAATGAAGTTGGGATAGAATATGATATCGCCAAGTGGTGTTGTAAGCCTTTTCCAGGTCAAAAAGGACGGCAACAACGGAGGTCTTCGCAGTAAAAGCAGTACTGTACGAATATAGACCTCCAAGTTCACCAGGACATCTGTCGTGCTGCGGCACTTGCGGAAACCAAATTAAGAAGGGGAGAGGAGGTGATGGAGTTCAAGGAACCACATCAGACGAACGTTAACTATACGTTCAAAGAGTTTGCAGACACAACTTGTGAGAGCAATAGGGCGAAAGTCCTTAGGGGAAGTACCCAGAGACCCCGGTTTGCGAACAGGGAGGACAACGGTATCGAGCCAGTCCTCAGGGACTGACGACGACTCCCAGATCCGATTATACAGACTCGGTAAATACCGAGACGTGCACGGAGGGAGATGGCGAAGCATCTCATAATGAATACCATCGGAGCCCGCCGCCGTAGAACCGCAGAGGGCAAGGGCAGAACGAAGTTCAGAGAGAGAGAAGGGATCATTAGAGGGAAGCTGAAGACGAGTGCTGAAATCTAAAGGACGAGACTCAAGGACAGGTTTACGAAGAAGGAAAGATTGGGGAAGAAAAGAAAAGAATCGGCCGTCTGCCGACGGCGGTGCCTCTTCCAGGCTGCACGCTTACAGTGGACAGCCCGAGGACAGTTCGCATTCCACCATGGAACGCACTTCCGTGGACCCCGAGAGGAAGAGCGAGGAATAGAGTGGAAGGCAGCGTCGAAGACAGTGTCATGAATATGGAGGAGAGCGCGAGGGAGAGGCAGAAACGAGAGGTCAGAGAGAGCAGCACTGAGGGTAAATAGGTTCCAGTCCGCTTTAGCAAACTGGCACCTAGGAAAAGAGAGTGAAGGGCGAAACGAGAAAAAGGAAACAAGGATAGGGAAATGATCACTGCCATGGAGGTCATCAAGAACCTGCCACGTGAAATCTAAGTAAAGAGAAGAAGAGCAGAGAGAAAGATCAAGACAGGAAAGGGTGCGAGTCCGAGAGTCCAAATGAGTGGGCTCACCAGAATTCAGAAGAGACAGTTAAGAAGAGTGGAGAAACGGCTCAAGAAGGCGACCCCGGGTATTCTTCAGAACATCACCCCAAAGAGAATGACGACAATTGAAGTCACCCAGCAGGAGCATAGGCTCCGGCAAGGAGTCTAAGAGGTGTTTCAAATCAGGAAGAGAAAGTGGGACACTCGGGGGAGATAAATGTAACAAACTGTGTACCATTTCCCCACAAAGATACGAGCAGCAGAACAATGGAGAGGCAAAGGAAAAAGTAAAGGAACAAAGGGAACATCAGCACGAATCAAGAGAGCAGAAGAATTAGGAGCCCCAGCAACGGCTGGGGGGGGAGGAGAGAAAGGAAGTCACGAAAACGACCAGGACGAGCACAAAGCATCGGCTCCTGGAGACAGACACAAAGGGGCGAAAACCACAAAATCAGAAGTTGGAGTTCGAGGAAATTGGCGTAATAACCTCGAACGTCCCATTGAAGAATAGACATCGACGAGAAGGGAAAGGACGACAACAACAGAGAACAAGGAAGAAACAAAGGCGAAAGAGCAACACAGCACGTTAAAGAATATCAGGGTCGGGATCAGGGTCAGCAAAGTCAGGGTTAGGGGGCATGGGTAAACTGAGCAAAGACGGAGGAAAGGAGGCGGGAGTACAGACCTTTCCGGAGGAGGAAGAGGAGGAGCAGTCAAGGACAGCAGCAGGAAGAGGGGGAGTAGAAAAAGGGGAGCTCACCTCAGCAGGAGCAGCAACCGAAAGGGAAGCAGGGGCCAAAGAAACCTCCATAGCAGGAACAGGGGGCGCAATCACTGAAATGGGAGGGGAAGGAGCAACAGAGCCAGAAGTAGGGGCTGAGGAAGAAAGCGAAGCCTTCTTACCCGCCGGGGAGGAGGAAGGAGAGGAGCCAGGCTTACGCTTCTGACTTAAAGAGACCGGTGTCCCAGCAACTACGTACCGGGCAACGGATTCCAGTGTCTCAACAGGAGAAGCTGAATGAGAGCACACACGACGGCCGTTAGGAGAGCGATGTACATCCGCCTGCACCGACAGGCAGCGGGGAGAGCCAATAGATGGAGGAAAAGGAAGGGAAGGAGGATCGGAGGGAGACGAGGAAGAAGACACAGGAGACCTGACTGACCGGGTAGAAAGAAGGGGAACCCCAGACATAGGACCAGGAGGGGGACCCTTCAGGACAGAACTCAAAGGAACAGAGGAGGGGGCAGTGGGCGTATCAGCGTCCAAGGCCCGGAAACGGTTGAGAGTCTGAGGAAGGAGGGGAGGGCGAGGAGAGGAAGAGAGCCGGCGAACCTGGCACCTCGCCTCAGGAAAAGATAAAACGCTCCCGGTGCTTCAAGTTGAGGACGGCCGCCTCAAGCTTGTAATGGATACAGGCACGGGAGAAGGTAGGATGGGCCTCACCGCAGTTGAGGCAGCGATCTTGGGGAGAAATGCACTCCGACTTAGAGTGACCTTCACTCCCACAAAAAGGACAGAGAGAGAGTCCCAGAGCAGCAGAGGGCACCATGCCCAAACCTCCAGCACTTATTACAAAGCCGAGGAGAAGGAATATACTCCTGGACAGAGCACCGAGCACCAGCCAGAATGACAGAGGATGGAAGGGTCTACCATCAAAGGTGATCTTCACAACACGAAGGGGTTGACGGCGACGACCACGAGGGGGACGAGTAAACGAGTCAACCTGGAGGACAGAATGGCCCTGGGCATCAAGGATATGCCGAATATCATCGTGGCAATCCTGCAGATTCCGAACACCGGTTGCAACATGGGGCGGGAGGAGAATAGTGCCAACACTGGCATTCATCTGAACGTTCTTGGAGACCCAAACAGGGATCTCGCCAAGGTAAGACAAGGCTGCCAAGCAGGAAGCTGTATCCTGAGAAGGAGCAGCAACGACACGTGTACCGAGACGAGTGGGGTTGAAGGTGACAGACGCATCCACGGAATCAACAAGATGCCTATAGAGGGAAAAATCGTCAGGAGGCGCAGAATCAAGAGGGAGGAGATCAAAGTATTTGGCCCATGAAGCGGGACCAAACAAGGCCCGATACGCTTCAGTACGGGAAGGAATCGAGCGAGTGCGGCTGGGGCGTGAACGGCGTTGAGAACCCCCAGAGAGAGAGGAGTCAAAAGGAGCAGTAGTCACAACGAGAGACTTAGCCGCACCAGGGGACGAAGTGGTCACCACTGGGGGCTGGAGGCTCGACCCAACCACAGAGGAGGGAGGGGAGCTGGGGGAAGAAGTCAGGACGGTCAAAGGAGGAGCAAGGTCGGGGCCCAACACAGTAGAGACTATAGAGCCCTGTCTTCCAAGACAGGCCGACTCGGGGGCTTGGTCGCCCACCCCACGAGCCTGAGAGGGTACAACAAAAGCATTCAACGACATAGGTACGAAGAGTGATAAATTCACCCACGAATGTGCCCCCATACCCACCATGGAGCCACAATTAGAGGCAGGACACCCCACAGGAAGCTATCGCCAATCATGCCGGGGCCCCCTAGGGGTGCGTCGTAAGTATACGCCCCACAAACGCCACCTTAAGAACCGTCAGTCCGTCGAGATCGGGTTCAGTGACGAAAGGGGGATTGACAATAAAAAGTTCCCCTCGCTCGAGACGTTGGGTACTACAGTTCTACGGGTGCAAGAGTATGCTTCCTCAAGCACCCGGGCGTCAAAATAGAAGAAGTCCAAAGAAATAATCCCAAACAAGCAAAAGGTCGGCAGGAAACGACAAGCAGATAGGAGAAGAGGGGGGAGAAAAACGAAACAATGAAAAGGAAAAGCGATCCGGCACAATTAGAGAAGACAGCACCAGGAGTGCAAGGCCAGAAAAGGACAGAGGACTGTCCCACGGAGCATCACACTCCGGCAGCCGTCCACCAAGCCCCCTCACGACGCCAACGAGCCGGATGGGGAGGGGGAGCAGTAAGGATAATAAAGCCAGCAGTAAGGATAATAAAGCCAGCAGTAGGGATAATAAAGCCAGCAGTAAGGATAATAAAGCCAGCAGTAAGGATAATAAAGCCAGCAGTAAGGATAATAAAGTCAGCAGTAAAAATAAAGCAAGCAGTAAGGATAATAAAGCCAGCAGTAAGGATAATAAAGCCAGCAGTAAGGATAATAAAGCCAGCAGTAAGGATAATAAAGCCAGCAGTAAGGATAATAAAGCCAGCAGTAAGGATAATAAAGCCAGCAGTAAGGATAATAAAGCCAGCAGTAAGGATAATAAAGCCAGCAGTAAGGATAATAAAGCCAGCAGTAAGGATAATAAAGCCAGCAGTAAGTATAATAAAGCCAGCAGTAAGGATAATGAAGCCAGCAGTAAGAATAAAGCCAGCAGTAAAGATAATGAAGCCAGCAGTAAGGATAATAAAGCCAGCAGTAAAGATAATAAATCAGTAGTAAGGATAATAAAGCCAGCAGTAAGGATAATAAAGCCAGCAGTAAGGATAATAAAGCCAGCAGTAAGAATAAAGCCAGCAGTAAAGATAATGAAACCAGCAGTAAGGATAATAAAGCCAGCAGTATGGATAATAAAGCCAGCAGTAAGGATAATAAAGCCAGCAGTAAGGTTAATAAAGCCAGCAGTAAGGTTAATAAAGCCAGCAGTAAGGTTAATAAAGCCAGAAGTAAGGATAATAAAGCCAGCAGTATGGATAATAATGCCAGCAGTATGGATAATAAAGCCAGCAGTAAGGATAATAAAGCCAGTAGTAAGGATAATAAAGCCAGCAGTAAGGATAATAAAGCCAGTAGTAAGGATAATAAAGCCAGCATTAAGGGTAATAAAGCCAGTAGTAAGGATAATAAAGCCAGCAGTAAAGATAATAAAGCCAGCAGTAAGGATAAAGCCAGCAGTAAGGATAAAGCCAGCAGTAAGGATAAAGCCAGCAGTAAGGATAAAGCCAGCAGTAAGGATAAAGCAGGTAATGTTGTTGAGGCGGTGTACGTGCGGGCCGTGCAAGAAGGGTATAAGTGGCCGGGGCGGTGCTTAAGGCTCTCTCTCCCTTCAGTAATTACCTTGAGCGCGCCGCTACGACCACCTCTATAGTTTAGTGCTGAATAACACGGTGATGCTCGCTGGACCAGAGGGCCCCAGGGGTGGTTAACGTGTGGGCCCCGGGGGTGGTTAACGTGTGGGCCCCGGGGGTGGTAAACGTGTGGGCCCCGGGGGTGGTAAACGTGTGGGCCCCGGGGGTGGTTAACGAGTGGCCTCGGGGGTGGTTAACGTGTGGGCCCCGGGGGTGGTTAACGTGTGGGCCCCGGGGGTGGTTAACGTGTGGGCCCCGGGGGTGGTTAACGTGTGGGCCCCGGGGGTTGTTAACGTGTGGGCCCCGGGGGTGGTTGACGTGTGGGCCCCGGGGGTGGTTAACGTGTGGGCCCCGGGGGTGGTTAACGTGTGGGCCCCGGGGGTGGTTAACGTGTGGGCCCCGGGGCGTAGTTAACGTGTGGGCCTCGGGGTGGTTAACGTGAGGGCCCCGGGGTGGTTAACGTGTGGGCCCCGGGGGTGGTTAACGTGTGGGCCCCGGGGGTGGTTAACGTGTGGGCCCCGGGGGTGGTTAACGTGTGGGCCCCGGGGGTGGTTAACGTGTGGGCCCCGGGGGTGGTTAACGTGTGGGGCCCCGGGGGTGGTTAACGTGTGGGCCCCGGGGGTGGTTAACGTGTGGGCCCCGGGGTTGGTTAACGTGTGGGCCCCGGGGGTGGTTAACGTGTGGGCCTCGGGGTGGTTAACGTGAGGGCCCCGGGGTGGTTAACGTGTGGGCCCCGGGGGTGGTTAACGTGTGGGCCCCGGGGGTGGTTAACGTGTGGGCCCCGGGGGTGGTTAACGTGTGGGCCCCGGGGGTGGTTAACGTGTGGGCCCCGGGGGTGGTTAACGTGTGGGCCCCGGGGGTGGTTAACGTGTGGGCCCCGGGGGTGGTTAACGTGTGGGCCCCGGGGGTGGTTAACGTGTGGGCCCCGGGGGTGGTTAACGTGTGGGCCCCGGGGGTGGTTATCGTGTGGGCCCCGGAGTGGTTAACGAGTGGGCCCCGGGGTGGTTAACGTGTGGGCCCAGAGGTGGTTAACGTGTGGGCCCCGGGGCTGGTTAACGTGTGGGCCCCGGGGGTGGTTAACGTGTGGGCCCCGGGGGTGGTTAACGTGTGGGCCCCGGGGTGGTTAACGTGTGGGCCCCAGGGTGGTTAACGTGTGGGCCCCGGGGGTGGTTAACATGGGGGCCCCGGGGGTGGTTAACGTGTGGGCCCCGGGGGTGGTAAACGTGTGGGCCCCGGGGGTGGTAAACGTGGGGGCCCCGGGGGTGGTTAACGTGTGGGCCCCGGGGGTGGTTAACGTGTGGGCCCCGGGGCTGGTTAACGTGTGGGCCCCGGGGGTGGTTAACGTGTGGGCCCCGGGGGTGGTTAACGTGTGGGCCCCGGGGTTGGTTAACGTGTGGGCCCCGGGGGTGGTTAACGTGTGGGCCCCGGGGGTGGTTAACGTGTGGGCCCCGGGGGTAGTTAACGTGTGGGCCTCGGGGTGGTTAACGTGAGGGCCCCGGGGTGGTTAACGTGTGGGCCCCGGGGGTGGTTAACGTGTGGGCCCCGGGGGTGGTTAACGTGTGGGCCCCGGGGGTGGTTAACGTGTGGGCCCCGGGGGTGGTTAACGTGTGGGCCCCGGGGGTGGTTAACGTGTGGGCCCCGGGGGTGGTTAACGTGTGGGCCCCGGGGGTGGTTAACGTGTGGGCCCCGGGGGTGGTTAACGTGTGGGCCCCGGGGGTGGTTATCGTGTGGGCCCCGGGGTGGTTAACGTGTGGGCCCCGGGGGTGGTTAACGTGTGGGCCCCGGGGTTGGTTAACGTGTGGGCCCCGGGGGTGGTTAACGTGTGGGCCCCGGGGGTGGTTAACGTGTGGGCCCCGGGGGTAGTTAACGTGTGGGCCTCGGGGTTGGTTAACGTGTGGGCCCCGGGGGTGGTTAACGTGTGGGCCCCGGGGGTGGTTAACGTGTGGGCCCCGGGGCTGGTTAACGTGTGGGCCCCGGGGCTGGTTAACGTGTGGGCCCCGGGGGTGGTTAACGTGTGGGCCCCGGGGGTGGTTAACGTGTGGGCCCCGGGGGTGGTTAACGTGTGGGCCCCGGGGTTGGTTAACGTGTGGGCCCCGGGGGTGGTTAACGTGTGGGCCCCGGGGGTGGTTAACGTGTGGGCCCCGGGGGTGGTTATCGTGTGGGCCCCGGGGTGGTTAACGAGTGGGCCCCGGGGTGGTTAACGAGTGGGCCCCGGGGTGGTTAACGTGTGGGCCCAGAGGTGGTTAACGTGTGGGCCCCGAGGTGGTTAACGTGTGGGCCCCGAGGTGGTTAACGAGTGGGCCCCGAGGTGGTTAACGTGTGTGCCCCAGGGTGGTTAACGAGTGGGCCCCGAGGTGCTTAACGTGTGCGCCCCAGGGTGGTTAACGAGTTTGCCCTGAGGTGGTTAACGAGTGGGCCCTGAGGTGGTTAACGTGTGGGCCCCTGGGTGGTTAACGTGTGGGCCCAGGGGTGGTTAACGAGTGGGCCCCGGGGTGGTTAACGTGTGGGCCCCGGGGTGGTTAACGAGTGGACCCCGAGGTGGTTAACGAGTGGGCCCCTGGGGTGGTTAACGAGTGGGCCCTGAGGTGGTTAACGAGTGGGCCCCGGGGTGGTTAACGAGTGGGCCCCGGGGTGGTTAACGAGTGGGTCCCGGGGTGGTTAACGAGTGGGCCCCGGGGTGGTTAACGAGTGGGCCTCGGAGATGGTTAACGAGTGGGCCCTGAGGTGGTTAACGAGTGGGCCCCTGGGGTGGTTAACGAGTGGGCCCTGAGGTGGTTAACGAGTGGGCCCCGGGGTGGTTAACGAGTGGGCCCCGGGGTGGTTAACGAGTGGGTCCCGGGGTGGTTAACGAGTGGGCCCCGGGGTGGTTAACGAGTGGGCCTCGGAGATGGTTAACGAGTGGGCCCTGAGGTGGTTAACGAGTGGGCCCCTGGGGTGGTTAACGAGTGGGCCCTGAGGTGGTTAACGAGTGGGCCCTGGGGTGGTTAACGTGTGGGCCCCGGGGTGGTTAACGAGTGGGCCCTGGGATGGTTAACGAGTGGGCCCTGGGATGGTTAACGAGTGGGCCCTGGGGGTGGTTAACGAGTGGGCCCCGGGGGTGGTTAACGAGTGGGCCCCGGGGGTGGTTAAAGAGTGGGCCCCTGGGTTGTTAACGAGTGGGCCCCGGGGTGGTTAACGGGTGGGCCCCGGGGTTGTTAACGAGTGGGCCCCGGGGTTGTTAAAGAGTGGGCCCTGGGATGGTTAACGAGTGAACCTTAGGATGGTTAATTAGTTACAATGATTCACAGTTATTCACGGTGTTCTGCAGTGATTGACAGCGATAGCCAGTGATTTACAATGATTTACAATTATTTACAATAATTTAAAATAATTTACGATTATTTACAATGATTTACGATTGCACTAGTTGTGTTAGGGCAAAGTGGGCTGGTAATTGGGGCGGGTTGTATAGGGACGCGAGCAGCTGGGTGATTACGGTGGTCGTTAGAGGCCTCGGCTCTTTGGCCTTCTCTTAACGAGGCAGTTCTGGTGCCCTCAGAGCTGCCCCTGAGTGGTGAGTCTTGTTGGTGAGACGGGCAGTGGAGGGCAGGGTGAGACAGTGGAGGACAGGGTGAGACAGTGGAGGGCAGGGTGAGACAGTGGAGGGCAGGGTGAGACAGTGGAGGGCAGGGTGAGACAGTGGAGGGCAGGGTGAGACAGTGGAGGGCAGGGTGAGACAGTGGAGGGCAGGGTGAGACAGTGGAGGGTAGGGTGAGACAGTGGAGGGCAGGGTGAGACAGTGGAGGGCAGGGTGAGACGGTGGAGGGCAGGGTGAGACGGTGGAGGGCAGGGTGAGACAGTGAAGGGCAGGGTGAGACAGTGAAGGGCAGGGTGAGACAGTGGAGGACAGGGTGAGACAGTGTAAAGCAGAGTGAGACAGTGAAGGACAGGTTGAGACAGTGAAGGGCAGGGTGAGACAGTGAAGGGCAGGGTGAGACAGTGGAGGGTAGGGTGAGACAGTGGAGGGCAGGGTGAGACAGTGGAGGGCAGGGTGAGACAGTGGAGGGCAGGGTGAGACAGTGGAGGGCAGGGTGAGACAGTGGAGGGCAGGGTGAGACAGTGGAGGGCAGGGTGAGACAGTGGAGGGCAGGGTGAGACAGTGGAGGGTAGGGTGAGACAGTGGAGGGCAGGGTGAGACAGTGGAGGGCAGGGTGAGACAGTGGAGGGCAGGGTGAGACAGTGGAGGGCAGGGTGAGACAGTGGAGGGCAGGGTGAGACAGTGGAGGGCAGGGTGAGACAGTGAAGGGCAGGGTGAGACAGTGAAGGGCAGGGTGAGACAGTGAAGGGCAGGGTGAGACAGTGGAGGGCAGGGTGAGACAGTGGAGGGTAGGGTGAGACAGTGGAGGGCTGGGTGAGACAGTGGAGGGCAGGGTGAGACAGTGGAGGGCAGGGTGAGACAGTGGAGGGCAGGGTGAGACAGTGGAGGGCAGGGTGAGACAGTGGAGGGCAGGGTGAGACAGTGAAGGGCAGGGTGAGACAGTGAAGGGCAGGGTGAGACAGTGAAGGGCAGGGTGAGACAGTGGAGGGCAGGGTGAGACAGTGTAAAGCAGGATGAGACAGTGGAGGGCAGGGTGAGACAGTGGAGGGCAGGGTGAGACAGTGGAGGGCAGGGTGAGACAGTGGAGGGCAGGGTGAGACAGTGGAGGGCAGGGTGAGACAGTGAAGGGCAGGGTGAGACGGTGAAGGGCATGGTGAGACGGTGAAGGGCAGGGTGAGACGGTGAAGAACAGGGTGAGACGGTGAAAGACAGGGTGAGACGGGCAGAGGCGGAAAGGTTAAACAGTGGAGGACAGGGTGAGACAGTGGAGGGCAGGGTGAGACAGTGGAGGGCAGGGCGAGACAGTGGAGGGCAGGGCGAGACAGTGGAGGGCAGGGCGAGACAGTGGAGGGCAGGGCGAGACAGTGGAGGGCAGGGCGAGACAGTGGAGGGCAGGGCGAGACAGTGGAGGGCAGGGCGAGACAGTGGAGGGCAGGGCGAGACAGTGGAGGGCAGGGCGAGACAGTGGAGGGCAGGGCGAGACAGTGGAGGGCAGGGCGAGACAGTGGAGGGCAGGGCGAGACAGTGGAGGGCAGGGCGAGACAGTGGAGGGCAGGGCGAGACAGTGGAGGGCAGGGCGAGACAGTGGAGGGCAGGGCGAGACAGTGGAGGGCAGGGCGAGACAGTGGAGGGCAGGGCGAGACAGTGGAGGGCAGGGCGAGACAGTGGAGGGCAGGGCGAGACAGTGGAGGGCAGGGCGAGACAGTGGAGGGCAGGGCGAGACAGTGGAGGGCAGGGCGAGACAGTGGAGGGCAGGGCGAGACAGTGGAGGGCAGGGCGAGACAGTGGAGGGCAGGGCGAGACAGTGGAGGGCAGGGCGAGGCAGTGGAGGGCAGGGCGAGGCAGTGGAGGGCAGGGCGAGGCAGTGGAGGGCAGGGCGAGACAGTGCAGGGCAGGGTGAGACAGTGCAGGGCAGGGTGAGAAAGTGGAGGGCAGGGTGAGAAAGTGGACGGCAGGGTGAGACAGTGGAGGGCAGGGTGAGACAGTGGAGGGCAGGGTGAGACAGTGGAGGGCAGGGTGAGACAGTGGAGGGCAGGGTGAGACAGTGGAGGGCAGGGTGAGACAGTGGAGGGCAGGGTGAGACAGTGGAGGGCAGGGTGAGACAGTGGAGGGCAGGGTGAGGCAGTGGAGGGCAGGGTGAGGCAGTGGAGGGCAGGGTGAGGCAGTGGAGGGCAGGGTGAGGCAGTGGAGGGCAGGGTGAGGCAGTGGAGGGCAGGGTGAGACAGTGAAGGGCAGGGTGAGACAGTGGAGGGCAGGGTGAGGCAGTGGAGGGCAGGGTGAGGCAGTGGAGGGCAGGGTGAGGCAGTGGAGGGCAGGGTGAGGCAGTGGAGGGCAGGGTGAGGCAGTGGAGGGCAGGGTGAGGCAGTGGAGGGCAGGGTGAGGCAGTGGAGGGCAGGGTGAGACAGTGAAGGGCAGGGTGAGACAGTGGAGGGCAGGGTGAGGCAGTGGAGGGCAGGGTGAGACAGTGAAGGGCAGGGTGATACAGTGAAGCATAGAAGGACAGGTACCTACAGGAGACACATGACCAGGTGACCAAACTCTCCCATGACTCACAGCCCTGACAATATAATCTAAGAAAAACTTGCATTGATCTTTAAAATTTATCTAAATATATCTTTAAATTTTAAATTGACATCTTTAATTCTAAATTGACATAGCGAGTGTCAAGTTTAATATTGTAGGCGGCTGATTGGTCAACACCCACCACCTGCTACACTGATTGGTCAACACCCACCACCTGCTACACTGATACCTGGTTGATACCTGGTTGATGGGGTTCTGGGAGTTCTTCTACTCCCCAAGCCCGGCCCGAGGCCAGGCTCGACTTGTGAGAGTTTGGTCCACCAGGCTGTTGCTTGGAGCGGCCCGCAGGGCCACGTACCCATCACAGCCCGGCTGATCCGGAACTTCTCTTAGAAAACCGTCCAGTTTTCTCTTGAAGATGTCCACGGTTGTTCCGGCAATATTTCTTATGCTCGCTGGGAGGACGTTGAACAACCGCGGACCCCTGATGTTTATACAGTGTTCTCTGATTGTGCCTATGGCACCTCTGCTCTTCACTGGTTCAATCTTGCATTTTCTTCCATATCGTTCACTCCAGTACGTTGTTATTTTACTGTGTAGATTTGGGACCTGACCCTCCAGTATTTTCTATGTGTATATTATTTGGTATCTCTCTCGTCTCCTTTCTAGAGAGTACATTTGGAGAGCTTTGAGACGATCCCAATAATTTAGGTGTTTTATCTCGTCTATGCGTGCCGTATATGTTCTCTGTATTCCCCCTATTTCAGCAATCTCTCCTGCTCTGAAGGGGGAAGTGAGTACTGAGCAGTACTCGAGACGGGACAGCACAAGTGACTTGAAGAGTACAACCATTGTGATGGGATCCCTGGATTTGAAAGTTCTCGTAATCCATCCTATCATTTTTCTGGCTGACGCGATATTTGCTTGGTTATGCTCCCTAAACGTTAGATCGTCGGACATCATTATTCCCAAATCCTTGACATGCTGTTTTTCTACTATGGGAAGATTCGATTGTGTTTTGTACCCTGTATTATGTTTCAGATCCTCATTTTTGCCGTACTTGAGTACCTGAAATTTATCACTGTTAAACATCATGTTATTTTCTGCTGCCCAATCAAAAACTTTGTTGACATCTGCTTGTAGTTTTTCAATGTCTTCAGCAGAGGTAATTTTCATGCTGATTTTTGTGTCATCTGCAAAGGACGACACGAAGCTGTGACGTGTATTTTTGTCTATATTCTCATCATATGAGAATAAGGAACAGTAGCGGTGCAAGGACTGTACCTTGAGGTACAGAACTTTTAATATCGCTTGGACTCGATTTTATCTGATTGACTGTTACTCTTTGTGTTCTGTTCGACAGGAAATTGAGTATCCAGCGTCCTACTTTTCCAGTTATTCCCATTGACCTCATTTTGTGAGCTATCACCCCATGGTCACATTTGTCGAACGCCTTTGCAAAGTCTGTGTATACAACATCTGCATTTTGCTTTTCTTCTAGGGCTTCTGTGATTTTGTCATAGTGGTTGAGTAACTGTGACAGACAGGATCTTCCCGCTCTAAATCCATGTTGTCCTGGATTGTGCAATTCATTGTTTTCCATAAAACTAGAAATTTGATTTCTAATCACTCTTTCAAACACTTTTATTATGTGTGATGTTAGTGCAACTGGCCTATAATTTTTTGCCAAGGCTTTACTCCCCCCCTTGTGCAACGGAGCTATATCTGCAGATTTAAGTGCTGCTGGTATCTCCCCTGTATCCAGGCTCTTTCTCCATATTACGCTGAGTGCTCTCGCTACTGGTACTTTACATTTCTTTATGAATATTGAATTCCATGAGTCAGGCCCAGGAGCTGAGTGCATAGGCATATTATCAATTTCTCTTTCAAAGTCTTCCGAGTTTGTGGTAATATCCGTTATATTATCTGCAGCTTGAATGTCATTCATAAAGAAGCTGTCTGGGTCATCAACTTTCATGTTGTTTATTGGTGTGCTAAACATAGCCTCATACTGGCTTCTTAGAATTTCACTAATCTCTTTGTTGTCCTCTGTGTACGTACCTTCATTTGTAATTAACGGTCCAATACTGGTCGAGGTTTTGGATTTTGATTTTGCGTATGTGAAAAAATATTTCGGATTTTTCCTTATCTCTTGTATAGCTTTCTGTTCCAATTCCATTTCCTCAGACTCATATGATCGCTTCAACGTTTGTTCTATTTCCTCAATCTCCCTGCTTAGGCTTGTTTTCCTTGCTTGTGATAGTTGTGTCTGCCGAAGCATTTCCGTTATTTTTTTTCCTTCTCCTGTACAGTCGTCTCCATTCTCTTTCTAGAGTGGTCCTCTTTCTGCCCCTCCTCACAGGTACGTGCTTCAAGCAGACCTTGTAAGCTTCAGCTGTCAGTTGAGCTATTCCCTGTGTGGGAGTTTTGTCGCTTAAGACCGTCTCCCATTGAATGGTTGCAAGGTCTACATTTATTTTTTCCCAGTCAATCCTCTTATTGTTGAAATTGAATTGATTGAATATTCCTTCTCGCTTGTTGGGTCTCTTAGACCTACTACCGTTATTTATGCTAGTTCGCACTTCAATGAGCTTATGGTCTGAGTATGAAGTATCTGAGATTGTGATATCTCTGATTAGTTCATCATTGTTTGTGAATAACAAGTCTAGTGTGTTTTCGTTCCTAGTTGGTTCTGTAATCTGTTGATTGAGCGAGAATTTGTCACAGAATCTCAAAAGTTCTCTAGCCTGTGGTTGGCTATTTCCCGGGTCATTCCCTGCTATGATATTTGTGTTTGCCGTTCTTCATCTTAGACTCGGTAAATTGAAATCTCCAAGAAAGATAATATCTGGAGCTGGGTTTGCTAGGTTGTCAAGTATGTTCTCTATTTTGTGCATCTGCTCTGTGAATTCCTCAATCGTTGTATCTGGCGGTTTATATATTAGAATAATAATTAGGTTTAGTTTCTCTACCTTCATTTCAAGTACCTCTACCACCTCATTAGTTGAATTTAGTAGTTCTGTGCACACCAGGTCTTCTTTAATATACAGACCTACTCCTCCATTTGACCTAGTTTTTCTATCACATCTATATAGATTATAATTTGGAATCCAGATTTCACCATCCATGTAATCTTTTGTATGAGTTTCCATGAATGCCCCAAATATTGAGTTTGACTCTAATAGAAGGCCATTTATGAACTTAACTTTATTTCTTGACTTTGGCTTTAAACCTTGAATGTTTGCAAATATGAATGATTGTCCATGTTGTGTGTAACTTCTGGAAGGTTTTGGTAGTTCTCCCTCCTCTCTACCCTGACCCAGGGTGTGTTGTTGGTGCAATGGTTTGTCCAGTTTTGGAAGTGATACTGGGGAGTGTGGTAGTCTCTGTGTAGTTGGGGGCTGTAGTATGTGTGGGCTTGATGACGAACTGTAGTCCAGTCTTGGGCATTTCCCCCTCTCCATCCGTACTCCTGCCACGTTTCTGCCTGTCTGTTTCTCCCTCTGTTTGTACCTGCCTCTAAAAAATTTTCAGGGCTATTATGTTGGACTTCTTCTCTTATATGGCGCTGTGTACCTCTGACGTGGAAATCGGGGCAGTGGAGATCGTAGCATTTCCTCTCATTGACTGAGAGTGTGCATAGCTTAGGGTGAAAATATCTACACTCTGTATCAAAACGACATCTGCCTTTCCCTAACCAGTTTCAGCATTTCCGTGGGTGCATGAATGAGCATTCCGTGCCTCTGGGCCCATATCTACACTGTCCTTTTGCATAATACCAGCAAATATTTTCATTTGTGATTGTATTATCCTTGTTTGTACCCGTGCACGACTTGGCTACCTCTGTGTTTTTTGTTCCAACTTTCTCGTTTCTGCATTCATTCTCGGTATTGCCCTTATCTTTCTCCTTGTTGCTTTCGTCTTTCTCATTTGTGTTCTCATTCGTCTCATTTTTTCTCTCCTTATTCATAAGGAGAGAAAACTGATTGGTCAACTACACTGATTGGTCAACACCCACCACCTACTACACTGATTGGTCAACACCACCTGCTACACTGATTGGTCAACACCCACCACCTACTACACTGATTGGTCAACACCCACCACCTGCTACACTGATTGGTCAACACCCACCACCTACTACACTGATTGGTCAACACCTGCTACACTGATTGGTCAACACCCACCACCTGCTACACTGATTGGTCAACACCGACCACCTACTACACTGATTGCTCAACACCGACCACCTACTACACTGATTGGTCAACACCACCTGCTACACTGATTGGTCATCACCCACCACCTGCTACACTGATTGGTCAACACCACATGCTACACTGATTGGTCAACACCCACTACCTGCTACACTGATTGGTCAACACCCACCACCTGCTACACTGATTGGTCAACACCCAATACCTGCTACACTGATTGGTCAACACCCACACCACCACCTGCTACACTGACAGGTCAACACCTACACCATCTGCTACACTGACTGGTCAACACCCACCACCTGCTACAGTGGTCAAAACCCACCACCTGCTACACTGACTGGTCAACACCCACCACCTGCTACACTGACTGGTCAATACACACACCACCACCTGCTACACTGACTGGTCAATACACACACCACCACCTGCTACACTGACTGGTCAATACACACACCACCACCTGCTACACTGACTGGTCAATACACACACCACCACCTGCTACACTGACTGGTCAACACCCACCACCCCCACCTGCTACACTGACTGGTCAACACCCACAACCCCCACCTGCTACACTGACTGGTCAACACCCACCACGCCCACCTGCTACACTGACTGGTCAACACCCACCACCCCCACCTGCTACACTGACTGGTCAACACCCACCACCCCCACCTGCTACACTGACTGGTCAACACCCACCACCCCCACCTGCTACACTGACTGGTCAACACCCACCACCACCACCTGCTACACTGACTGGTCAACACCCACCACCATTACCTGCAACACTGACTGGTCAACACCCACCACCACCTGCTGCATTGACTGGTCAATACCCACCACCACCACCTGCTACACTGACATTTCAACACCCACCACCACCACCTGCTACACTGACTGGTCAACACCCACCACCACTTGCTGCACTGACTGGTCAACACCCACAACATCACCTGCTACACTGACTGGTCAATACCCACAACACCCCCTGCTACATTGACTGGTCAATACCCTCAACCCCCCTGCTACACTGACTGGTCAACACCCACCACCACCACCTGCTACACTGACTGGTCAACACACACCACCACCACCTGCTACACTGACTGGTCAATACTCACAACACCACCTGCTACACTGACTGGTCAATACCCACAACACCCCCTGCTACATTGACTGGTCAATAACCTCAACCCCCCTGCTACACTGACTGGTCAACACCCACCACCACCACCTGCTACACTGACTGGTCAACACACACCACCACCACCTGCTACACTGACTGGTCAACACACACCACCACCACCTGCTACACTGACTGGTCAATACTCACAACACCACCTGATACACTGACTGGTCAACACCCACCACCTGCAACAATGACTGGTCAACACCCACCACCTGCTACACTGACTGGTCAACACCCACCACCTGCTACACTGATTGGTCAACACCCACATCCACCATCTGCTACACTGACTGGTCAACACACACAACACCACCTGCTAAACTGACTGGTCAACACCCACCACCTGCTACACTGACTGGTCAACACCCACCACCACCAGCTACACTGGTCAACACCCACCACCTGCTACACTGACTGGTTAACACCACCACCACCTGCTACACTGACTGGTCAACACCCACCACCACCTGCTGCTACACTGACTGGTCAACATCCACCACCTGCAGCATTGACTGGTCAACACCCACCACCACCACCTGCTACACTGACTGGTCAACACCCACCACCACCACCGGCTACACTGACTGGTCAACACCCACCACCACCTGCTGCACTGACTGGGCAACACCCACCACCACCTCCTGCTACACTGACTGGTCAACACCCACCTCCACCA
Organism: Procambarus clarkii; assembly: GCF_040958095.1. Classification (NCBI taxonomy): domain Eukaryota; kingdom Metazoa; phylum Arthropoda; class Malacostraca; order Decapoda; family Cambaridae; genus Procambarus; species Procambarus clarkii. The sequence goes on from NC_091214.1 coordinate 27,097,915, forward strand.
CCTGTTACCCTGACTGGTCAACACCCACCACCGCCACCTACTACACTGACTGGTCAACACCCACCACCACCACCACCAAATGCTACACTGACTGGTCAACACCCACCACCACCAAATGCTACACTGACTGGTCAACACCCACCACCGCCACCTACTACACTGACTGGTCAACACCCACCACCACCACCACCACCACCTGCTACACTGACTGGTCAAAACCCACAACTACCACCTATTACACTGACTGGTCAACACCCACCACCAGCTACACTGACTGGTCAACACCCACCACCACCACCTATTACACTGACTGGTCAACACCCACCACCAGCTACACTGACTGGTCAGCACCAACCACCACCACCTGCTGCACTGACTGGTCAACACCCACAACCACCACCTATTACACTGACTGGTCAACTCCCACCACCACCACCAGCTACAATGACTGGTCAACTCCCACCTCCACCACCAGCTACACTGACTGGTCAACACCCACCACTACCACCAGCTACACTGACTGGTCAACTCCCACCACCACCACCAGCTACAATGACTGGTCAACACCCACCACCACCACCTGTTGCACTGACTGGTCAACACCCACCACCAGCTACACTGATTGGCAAACACCCACCACCACCACCTGCAGCACTGACTGGTCAACACCCACAACCATCACCTATTACACTGACTGGTCAACTCCCACCACCACCACCAGCTACAATGACTGGTCAACTCCCACCTCCACCACCAGCTACACTGACCGGTCAACACCCACAACCACCACCTATTACACTGACTGCTCAACACCCACCACCACCACCTGCTACACTGACTGGTCAACACCCACCACCGCCACCTACTACACTGACTGGTCAACACCCACCACCACCACCTGCTACACAGACTGGTCAACACCCACCACCGCCACCTACTACACTGACTGGTCAACACCCACCACCACCACCTACTACACTGACTAGTCAACACCCACCTCCACCACCTGTTACCCTGATTGGTCAAAACCCACCACCACCACCTGCTACACTGACTGGTCAACACCCACCTCCACCACCTGTTACCCTGACTGGTCAACACCCACCACCACCACCTGCTACACTGACTGGTCAACACCCACCACCGCCACCTACTACACTGACTGGTCAACACCCACCACCACCAATACCAACTGCTACACTGACTGGTCAACACCCACCACCTACTACACTGACTGGTCAACACCCACCACCACCACCTGCTGCACTGACTGGTCAACACCCACCACCACCACCTGCTACACTGACTGGTCAACACCCACAACCACACCTATTACACTGACTGGTCAACACCCACCACCACCACCACCTGCTACACTGACTGGTCAACACCCACGACCACCACCTGCTGCACTGACTGGTCAACACCCACAACCACCACCTTTTACACTGACTGGTCAACTCCCACCACCACCACCAGCTACACTGACTGGTCAACACCCACCATCACCACCAGCTACACTGTCTGGTCAACACCCACCACCACCACCTGCTACACTGACCAGTCAACACCCACCACCTGCTACACTGACCGGTCAACACCCACCACCTGCTACACTGACCGGTCAACACCCACCACCTGCTACACTGACTGCTCAACACCCACCACCTGCTACACTGGCTGGTCAACACCCACCACCTGCTACACTGGCTGGTCAACACCCACCACCTGATACACTGGCTGGTCAACACCCACCACCTGCTACAGTGGTCAAAACCCACCACCTGCTACACTGACTGGTCAACACCCACCACCTGCTACACTGACTGGTCAACACCCACACCTGCTACACTGACTGGTCAACACCCACCACTTGCTACACTGACTGGTCAACACCCACCACCCCCACGTGCTACACTGACTGGTCAACACCCACCACCCCCACCTGCTACACTGACTGGTCAACACCCACCACCACCTGCTACACTGACTGGTCAACACCCACCACCACCACCTGCTACACTGACTGGTCAACATCCACCACCACCACCTGCTACACTGACTGGTCGACATCCACCACCACCACCACCACCTGCTGCACTGACTGGTCAACACCCACCACCACCACCTACTACACTGACTGGTCAACACTCACCACCACCACCTACTACACTGACTGGTCAACACCCACCGCCACCTGCTACACTGACCGCTCAACACCCACCACCTGCTACACTGACTGGTCAACACCCACCACCTGCTACACTGACTGGTCAACACCCACCACCTGCTACACTGACTGGTCAACACCCACCACCTGCTACACTGACTGGTCAACACCCACCACCTGCTACACTGACTGGTCAACACCCAACACCACAACCAGCTACACTGACTGGTCAACACCCACAACACCACCTGCTACACTGACTGGTCAACACCCACCTCCACCACCTGCTACACTGACTGGTCAACACCCAACACCACAACCAGCTACACTGACTGGTCAACACCCACAACACCACCTGCTACACTGACTGGTCAACACCCACCACCACCACCTGCTACACTGACTGGTCAACACCCATCACCACCACCAGCAACACTGGTCAACACCCACCACCTGCTACACTGACTGGTCAACACCCACAACCAGCTACACTGACTGGTCAACACCCATCAACACCACCTGCTTCACTGACTGGTCAACACCCACCACCTGCTACACTGACAGGTCAACACCCACAACCCCACCTTCTACACTGACTGGTCAACTCCCACCACCACCACCTGCTGCATTGACTGGTCAACACCCACCACCACCACCAGCTACACTGACTGGTCAACACCAACCACCACCACCTGCTACACTGACTGGTCAACACCCACAACCACCTCCTGCTACACTGACTGGTCAACGCCCACCACCACCACCTGCTACACTGACTGCTCAACACTCACCACCGCCACCTACTACACTGACTGGTCAACACCCACCACATACTACACTGACTGGTCAACACCCATCACCACCTGCTACACTGACCGGTCAACCACCTGTTACACCCACCACCTGGTACACAGACTGATTAACACCCAACAGCACCACCTGCTACACTGACTGGTCACTACCCACCTCCACCACCAGCTACACTGACTGTTCAACACCAACCACCACCACCTGCTACACTGACTGGTCAACACCCAACACCTGCTACACTGACTGGTCAACACCCACCACCGCTATCTGCTACACTGACTGGTTAACACCTATCACCGCCATCTGCTACACTGACTGGTTAACACCGACCACCGCCACCTGCTACACTGACTGGTCAACACCCACAACCACCACCTGCTTCACTGACTGGTCAACACCCACCACCTGCTACACTGACTGGTCAACACTGACCACCGCCACCTGCTACACTGACTGGTCAACATCAACCACCAACTACACTGACTGGTCAACACCCACCACCTAGTACACTGACTGGTCAACACCCACCACCACCACCTGCTACACTAACTGGTCAACACCCACCTCCACCACCAGCTACACTGACTGGTCAACACCAACCACCACCACCTGCTACACTGACTGGTCAACACCCACAACCACCTCCTGCTACACTGACTGGTCAACGCCCACCACCACCACCTAGTACACTGACTGGTCAACACCCACCACCACCACCTGCTACACTAACTGGACAACACCGACCTCCACCACCTGCTACACTGACTGGTCAACACCCACACCACCTGCTACACTGACTGGTTAACACCTACCACCGCCACCTGCTACACTGACTGGTCAACACCCACACCACCTAGTACACTGACTGGTTAACACCTACCACCGCCACCTGCTACACTGACTGGTCAACACCCACACCACCTAGTACACTGACTGGTTAACACCTACCACCGCCACCTGCTACACTGACTGGTCAACACCCACACCACCTAGTACACTGACTGGTTAACACCTACCACCGCCACCTGCTACACTGACTGGTCAACACCCTCAACCAACGCACCACCACCAACGCACCACCACCACCAACGCACCACCACCACCAACGCACCACCACCACCAACGCACCACCACCACCAACGCACCACCACCACCAACGCACCACCACCACCAACGCACCACCACCACCAACGCACCACCACCACCAACGCACCACCACCACCAACGCACCACCACCACCAACGCACCACCACCACCAACGCACCACCACCACCACCAAAACACCACCACCAACGCACCACCACCACCAACGCACCACCACCAACGCACCACCACCACCAACGCACCACCACCACCACCAAAACACCACCACCAACGCACCACCACCACCAACGCACCACCACCAACGCACCACCACCACCAACGCACCACCACCACCAACGCACCACCACCACCATCGCACCACCACCACCACCAACGCACCACCACCAACGCACCACCACCACCAACGAACCACCACCACCAACGCACCATCACCAACACACCACCACCAACGCACCACCACCACCACCAACGCACCACCACCACCAACGCACCACCAACACACCACCACCAACGCACCACCACCACCAGACCACCACCACCAGCCCACCACCAACGCACCACCACCAAAACACCACCACCAAAACACCACCACCAACACACCATCACCACCAGACCACCACCAACGCACCACCACCACCAGACCACCACCAACGCACCACCACCAACGCACCACCACCACCAACGCACCACCACACCACCACCACCACACCACCACCAACGCACCACCACCAACGCACCACCACCAAAACACCACCACCAACGCACCACCACCAACGCACCACCACCAAAACACCACCACCAACGCACCACCACCACCACCAACGCACCACCACCAAAACACCATCACCAACACACCACCACCACCACACCAACGCACCACCACCAAAACACCACCACCAATACACCACCACCACCACCACCACCAACACCACCAACACCACCAACGCACCACCACCAAAACACCACCACCAACACACCACCACCACCCCACCACCACCACCACACCACCACCAACGCACCACCACCAACGCACCACCACCAACACACCAACGCACCACCACCAACGCACCACCACCAACGCACCACCACCAACGCACCACCACCAACGCACCACAGCACCAACGCACCACCACCAACACACCACAGCACCAACGCACCACAGCACCAACGCACCACCACCAACACACCACAGCACCAACACACCACAGCACCAATGCACCACAGCACCACCAACGCACCACCACCAACGCACCACCACACCACCACCAACACACCACCACCAACGCACCACCAAGAACGCACCACCACCAACGCACCACCACCAACGCACCACCACCAACGCACCACCACCAACGCACCACCACCAACGCACCACCACCAACACACCACAGCACCAACGCACCACCACCAACACACCACAGCACCAATGCACCACCACCAACACACCACAGCACCACCAACGCACCACCACCAACGCACCACCACCAACGCACCACAGCACCAACGCACCACCACCAACACACCACAGCACCAACACACCACAGCACCAATGCACCACCACCAACACACCACACCACCAACACACCACAGCACCAACGCACCACAGCACCAACACACCACAGCACCAACGCACCACAGCACCAACGCACCACCACCAACACACCACAGCACCAACACACCAACACACCACAGCACCAACGCACCACCACCAACGCACCACCACCAACGCACCACCACCAACGCACCACAGCACCAACGCACCACCACCAACACACCACAGCACCAACACACCACAGCACCAATGCACCACCACCAACACACCACAGCACCACCAACGCACCACCACCAACGCACCACCACCAACGCACCACAGCACCAACGCACCACCACCAACACACCACAGCACCAACACACCACAGCACCACCAACGCACCACCACCAACACACCACCACCAACACACCACAGCACCAACGCACCACAGCACCAACACACCACCACCAACACACCACAGCACCAACGCACCACAGCACCAACACACCACAGCACCAACGCACCACCACCAACACACCACAGCACCAACACACCACAGCACCAACGCACCACCAAGAACGCACCACCACCAACGCACCACCACCAACGCACCACCACCAACGCACCACCACCAACGCACCACCACCAACGCACCACCACCAACGCACCACCACCAACACACCACAGCACCAACGCACCACAGCACCAACACACCACAGCACCAACGCACCACCACCAACACACCACAGCACCAACACACCACAGCACCAACGCACCACCACCAACGCACCACCACCAACACACCACCACCAACACACCACAGCACCAACGCACCACAGCACCAACACACCACAGCACCAACGCACCACCACCAACACACCACAGCACCAACACACCACAGCACCAACGCACCACCACCAACACACCACAGCACCAACACACCACAGCACCAACGCACCACAGCACCAACACACCACAGCACCAACGCACCACAGCACCAATGCACCACAGCACCAATGCACCACAGCACCACCAACGCACCACCACCAACGCACCACCACCAACGCACCACAGCACCAACACACCACAGCACCAACACACCACAGCACCAACGCACCACAGCACCAACGCACCAACACACCACAGCACCAACACACCACAGCACCAACACACCACAGCACCAACGCACCACCACCAACACACCACAGCACCAACACACCACAGCACCAACGCACCACCTCCAACACACCACAGCACCAACACACCACAGCACCAACGCACCACCACCAACACACCACAGCACCAACGCACCACCACCAACACACCACAGCACCAACACACCACAGCACCAACGCACCACCACCAATGCACCACAGCACCAACACACCACAGCACGAACGCACCACAGCACCAACGCACCACCACCAACACACCACAGCACCAACACACCACAGCACCAATGCACCACAGCACCACCAACGCACCACCACCAACGCACCACAGCACCAACACACCACAGCACCAACTCACCACAGCACCAACGCACCACCACCAACACACCACAGCACCAACGCACCACCACCAACACACCACAGCACCAACACACCACAGCACCAATGCACCACAGCACCACCAACGCACCACCACCAACGCACCACAGCACCAACACACCACAGCACCAACACACCACAGCACCAACGCACCACCACCAACACACCACAGCACCAACACACCACAGCACCAATGCACCACAGCACCACCAACGCACCACCACCAACGCACCACCACCAACGCACCACAGCACCAACACACCACAGCACCAACGCACTACCACCAACACACCACACCACCAACACACCACAGCACCAATGCACCACAGCACCACCAACGCACCACCACCAACGCACCACCACCAACACACCACAGCACCAACGCACCACAGCACCAACGCACCACCACCAACACACCACAGCACCAACACCACAGCACCAATGCACCACAGCACCACCAACGCACCACCACCAACGCACCACCACACCACCACCAACACACCACCACCAACGCACCACCAAGAACGCACCACCACCAACGCACCACCACCAACGCACCACCACCAACGCACCACCACCAACGCACCACCACCAACGCACCACCACCAACACACCACAGCACCAACGCACCACCACCAACACACCACAGCACCAATGCACCACCACCAACACACCACAGCACCACCAACGCACCACCACCAACGCACCACCACCAACGCACCACAGCACCAACGCACCACCACCAACACACCACAGCACCAACACACCACAGCACCAATGCACCACCACCAACACACCACACCACCAACACACCACAGCACCAACGCACCACAGCACCAACACACCACAGCACCAACGCACCACAGCACCAACGCACCACCACCAACACACCACAGCACCAACACACCAACACACCACAGCACCAACGCACCACCACCAACGCACCACCACCAACGCACCACCACCAACGCACCACCACCAACGCACCACAGCACCAACGCACCACCACCAACACACCACAGCACCAACACACCACAGCACCAATGCACCACCACCAACACACCACAGCACCACCAACGCACCACCACCAACGCACCACCACCAACGCACCACAGCACCAACGCACCACCACCAACACACCACAGCACCAACACACCACAGCACCACCAACGCACCACCACCAACACACCACCACCAACACACCACAGCACCAACGCACCACAGCACCAACACACCACCACCAACACACCACAGCACCAACGCACCACAGCACCAACACACCACAGCACCAACGCACCACCACCAACACACCACAGCACCAACACACCACAGCACCAACGCACCACCAAGAACGCACCACCACCAACGCACCACCACCAACGCACCACCACCAACGCACCACCACCAACGCACCACCACCAACACACCACAGCACCAACGCACCACAGCACCAACACACCACAGCACCAACGCACCACCACCAACACACCACAGCACCAACACACCACAGCACCAACGCACCACCACCAACGCACCACCACCAACACACCACCACCACAGCACCAACGCACCACCACCAACACACCACAGCACCAACACACCACAGCACCAACGCACCACAGCACCAACACACCACAGCACCAACGCACCACAGCACCAATGCACCACAGCACCAATGCACCACAGCACCACCAACGCACCACCACCAACGCACCACCACCAACGCACCACAGCACCAACACACCACAGCACCAACACACCACAGCACCAACGCACCACAGCACCAACGCACCAACACACCACAGCACCAACACACCACAGCACCAACACACCACAGCACCAACGCACCACCACCAACACACCACAGCACCAACACACCACAGCACCAACGCACCACCTCCAACACACCACAGCACCAACACACCACAGCACCAACACACCACAGCACCAACACACCACAGCACCAACACACCACAGCACCAACGCACCACCACCAACACACCACAGCACCAACGCACCACCACCAACACACCACAGCACCAACACACCACAGCACCAACGCACCACCACCAATGCACCACAGCACCAACACACCACAGCACGAACGCACCACAGCACCAACGCACCACCACCAACACACCACAGCACCAACACACCACAGCACCAATGCACCACAGCACCACCAACGCACCACCACCAACGCACCACAGCACCAACACACCACAGCACCAACTCACCACAGCACCAACGCACCACCACCAACACACCACAGCACCAACGCACCACCACCAACACACCACAGCACCAACACACCACAGCACCAATGCACCACAGCACCACCAACGCACCACCACCAACGCACCACAGCACCAACACACCACAGCACCAACACACCACAGCACCAACGCACCACCACCAACACACCACAGCACCAACACACCACAGCACCAATGCACCACAGCACCACCAACGCACCACCACCAACGCACCACCACCAACGCACCACAGCACCAACACACCACAGCACCAACGCACTACCACCAACACACCACACCACCAACACACCACAGCACCAATGCACCACAGCACCACCAACGCACCACCACCAACGCACCACCACCAACGCACCACAGCACCAACACACCACAGCACCAACGCACCACCACCAACGCACCACACCAACGCACCACAGCACCAACGCACCACCACCAACGCACCACCACCAACGCACCACCACCAACGCACCACAGCAACATACCACAGCACCAACACACCACAGCACCAAGGCACCACAGCACCAACGCACCACAGCACCAATGCACCACAGCACCAATGCACCACCAACGCACCACAGCACCAACGCACCACCACCAACACACCACAGCACCAACACAACACAGCACCAACGCACCGCCACCAATGCACCACAGCACCAACACACCACAGCACGAACGCACCACAGCACCAACGCACCACCACCAACACACCACAGCACCAACACACCACAGCACCAATGCACCACAGCACCACCAACGCACCACCACCAACGCACCACAGCACCAACACACCACAGCACCAACTCACCACAGCACCAACGCACCACCACCAACACACCACAGCACCAACGCACCACCACCAACACACCACAGCACCAACACACCACAGCACCAATGCACCACAGCACCACCAACGCACCACCACCAACGCACCACAGCACCAACACACCACAGCACCAACACACCACAGCACCAACGCACCACCACCAACACACCACAGCACCAACACACCACAGCACCAATGCACCACAGCACCACCAACGCACCACCACCAACGCACCACCACCAACGCACCACAGCACCAACACACCACAGCACCAACGCACTACCACCAACACACCACACCACCAACACACCACAGCACCAATGCACCACAGCACCACCAACGCACCACCACCAACGCACCACCACCAACGCACCACAGCACCAACACACCACAGCACCAACGCACCACCACCAACGCACCACACCAACGCACCACAGCACCAACGCACCACCACCAACGCACCACCACCAACGCACCACCACCAACGCACCACAGCAACATACCACAGCACCAACACACCACAGCACCAAGGCACCACAGCACCAACGCACCACAGCACCAATGCACCACAGCACCAATGCACCACCAACGCACCACAGCACCAACGCACCACCACCAACACACCACAGCACCAACACAACACAGCACCAATGCACCAACGCACCACCACCAACGCACCACGGCACCAACGCACCACCACCAACACACCTCAGCACCAACGCACCACAGCACCAACACACCACAGCACCAACGCACCACAGCACCAACACACCACAGCACCAACGCACCACCACCAACACACCACACCACCAACGCACCAACGCACCACCACCAACGCACCACCACCAACGCACCACAGCACCAACACACCACAGCACCAAGGCACCACAGCACCAACGCACCACAGCACCAACGCACCACAGCACCAATGCACCACAGCACCAATGCACCACAGCACCACCAACGCACCACAGCACCAACGCACCACCACCAACACACCACAGCACCAACACACCACAGCACCACAGCACCAACGCACCACCACCAACACACCACAGCACCAACGCACCACAGCACCAACACACCACAGCACCAACGCACCACAGCACCAATGCAACAGCACCAACGCACCACAGCACCAATGCACCACAGCACCACCAACGCACCACAGCACCAACGCACCACAGCACCAACGCACCACAGCACCAACGCACCACAGCACCAACACACCACCACATATAATATAAAAACGGAAATCACGTACAAAACTCATGCAAATCATAACATAGAACGAAAAGGCAATGTAAAGGATCTGGGTGTACTCATGTCGGAAGACCTTACCTATAAAGAACACAATTAAGTAGCCGTCACAACTGCAAGAAAAATGACAGGTTGGATAACAAGAACTTTTCACACTAGAGATGCTATACCGATGATGATACTTTTCAAAACGCTTGTGCTCTCTAGAGTGGAGTACTGCTGCACAATGACAGCACCTTTCAAAGCTGGAGAAATTGCTGACCTGGAGAGCGTGTAGAGATCCTTTACTGCTAGAATCCACTCAGTAAAACACCTAAACTATTGGGACCGACTAAAGAGCCTAAATCTGTACTCCCTTGAGCGCAGGCGGGAGAGATACATAATAATTTACTCGTGGAAAATATTAGAGGGGCTGGTCCCAAACCTGCACACAGAAATAACACCACATGAGACCAGAAGACATGGCAGGATGTGCAGAATACCCCCGTTAAAAAGCGGAGGTGCAACAGGTACTCTGAGAGAGAACTCTATCAACATCAGAGGCCCGAGACTGTTCAACACACTTCCACTACACATAAGGGACATAACTGGCCGACCCCTCACAGTGTTCAAGAGAGAACTGGATAAGCACCTCCAAAGGATACCTGATCAACCAGGCTGTGACTCATATGTCAGGCTGCGAGCAGCCGCGTCCAACAGCCTGGTTGATCAGTCCAGCAACCAGGAGGCCTGGTCGACGACCGGGCCGCGGGGACGCTAAGCCCCGGAAGCACCTCAAGGTAACCTCAAGGTAACCACCAACACACCACCACCAACGCACCACCATCATCAACACACCACCACCACCAACACACCACCATCACACCACCACACCACCACCAACGCACCACAATCAACACACCACAGCACCACAGCACCAACGCAACACAATATGCCAGGATGGAAACACACATTAAGGTTAGGTTATAGTTGGCAGGCCAGCCAGAGGACACATTAGTGTGTCCGTCACCCAAACACCTCACTAAACTGGTGAACAATGACACAGCTGACACACAATAAATACGAGAATTAACGTCATATCTGTGACACATAAAATGCGTACTATATGACAGGGTTTATCATTATAAATAACCAAAGCTATATTGTTACGGCCACTTTGGGCCAGTAACCTGGTGCTGTTAATGTATCTTATAACCTCTTCCTCTATATCCAACCCCAAGTCTGCGGTAAATTTTCAAGAAGTGGCTGTGTCAAGTATTAGTGCAAACAATAAAGGGAGGAGGGGGGGGAAACAATACATAATTACACCTTCAATATATTAACACCTTCACAACTATATATATAATAATAAAGTATTACTATACATACACAAAGTCACAAAGTGTCGCTCTCACTCAGGACACAATATATTGGCAGTGTTCATCACATCCCGGTGAATCCACTTTCCAGGTTCACGTCGTCTACACTTAATGGTAAACACCGGTGAGTTCACCTTCAACATGGGCCAGTCCACTCACACTGTATCGTCACAATGTGCCAATACCCCCCCCCCCCCACCTCCACTCTCCAGATACACACTGGCAGAGGGTTTCAGCAACATGGTGGCAGGGGTCTCAAACAATCACATACAGGGGTAGCTAACACCCTGGCAGAAGTCTCTAGCAACTAACTAGCAGCACTTCTCAACAGACGCACCACTGTCGTCGCGTAACTCTTCCTGGCCAATCCCGGGTACGTCGGTCCATACAACATTGCATACATCAGCAGTTCACACACTGCTATAACCGACGGCGGCCACTTTTTCCTCTCACAGGACCAATTCAAGAGTTCTTGGACTGCCCAAGGTGAACTGTCATCCTCATCTCAATCGCCTCCTTACGTCACCTCTTTGAACATAAAACGACATTAGCTAGACAGACAGTATACTGGGTGACCTTAGAATAAAACCCTTCCACCGGGGAATTAAATTCATGATTGTAGTCGCAACCTAGATGGCGTTGATCTCGATGCACCACCCACCAAAGGTCATCCTCATCGACCTCACCTTCTAACTGAGGCAGGAAACCGGAGCCTTTGACCGATGCCAGGCCAGCACCAACACATGGCGTCGTCTGCATACAACCCGTTCTCGCAAATTCGTAAAGTCAATATTGACTTATTAACTACGTGCATAGGTGATATACTAAACATAATAGATACCCTTAAAAAGATTAATAGAAAACACCGACCTTACCTAACCTTGTTAGTATCTTAAGATAAGCATCTTAATGCTTCGTAATTACAATTATTACTTAACCTATACCTATTATAGGTTAGGTAATTGTAATTACGAAGCAATAAGATGCTTATCTTAACATATTAAGTAGGTTAGGTAAGGTCGGTGTTTTATATGAATCTTTTTAAGGGTATTAATTATGTTAAGTATGTCACCTATGCACATATTTAATAAGTCAATATTGACTTATTAAATTTGCGAGAACGGGTTGCTGCATAGCACCCAATACCTGGGAGTTGTAGTGCAGACCCATACATGGTGCCCAGATCGCTGCTCCATACTCCGGCGACGGTGTTGATACCGAAACATACAGATAGAAACCACACCATCGTGATCTACATTAATAGCGAAATCCACTAAGATTGTGAGGAGGATTTAAAAATCCACCAGCCCTAGTGGCGTTAAAACTTGGACATGCAATGCCGCGGTATGAGGTTCGCACCACCTCACAGGCCTGGGGGAGTTTCTCATTGATATATATCTAACCTAATATATATATACATCTATATATATCTATGTACCTATCTATCTACCTAACCTAGATACAAGAGGCTACGGGCACATTACCAAGAGTTCCGTCGCTGTGGTGCTGAAGGAGTGTGCCCACGTGTTCCCTCACTACCATATCCCCTTTAGTAACTCCTCAGGTATAACGACAAGCGTTATACACACACATGTGCGACACGCTTCTCGGTGTATGTATACATGTATACACTGAGAGTATGTGTTAGTCCTGGACAATGTTCAGGACTAAGGAATACTTACTGGTTGATGAGCAAGGTGTTGTGGTGGACATAATACCACCCTCCCTCCCGGCCCCGAGGAGGATTAGCCCTATAAGCACATCACGAATCAACTGCAGCCACGGTAGCAGGAGAAACACATACATACACCTGTTTACACCTGTGTACACAGGTGTAAACAGGAGAACACAGGTGCACACAACTGAGAGAGACGGGGTCACACAGGTGTATATTTAGCAGTGAACCCAGGGGAAGTGTGCCCTCACGCTCCGCTATTCTTTACTTCAGCAAAATAAATACAAAATGTTGCAGGTCAAGAAGGGAACAAGTTCCTCATTATATATTACTTTATAGGAAGATTTATCTCTAATACAAATATACGATCTTAGTTAAACCAAATTACAGCGAGGAAATGTGATGAATCACACACCCTCCAGACACACACACACATCCCCTCCAGACACACACACACACACCAGACACACACACACACACACACACACACACACCAGACACACACACACACACACACACACACCCACCCTCCAGACACACACACACACACCCTCCAGACACACACACACACCCACCCTCCAGACACACACACACACACCCTCCAGACACACACACACACACACCCTCCAGACACACACACACACACACACACACACCCTCCAGACACACACACACACACACCCTCCAGACACACACACACACACACCCTCCAGACACACACACACACACACACCCTCCAGACACACACACACACACACACACCCTCCAGACACACACACACACACACACACACCCTCCAGACACACACACACACACACACCCTCCAGACACACACACAAACCCTCCAGACAAACACACACACACACCCTCCAGACACACACACCCTCCAGACACACACACACACACCCTCCAGACACACACACACACACCCTCCAGACACACACACACACAAACACCCTCCAGTCACACACACACACACACACACCCCCTCCAGACACACACACACACACACACCCTCCAGACACAAACACACACACACACACCCTCCAGACACACACACACACACACACCCTCCAGACACACACACACACCCTCCAGACACACACACACACACACACCCTCCAGACACACACACACACCCTCCAGACACACACACCCTCCAGACACACACACCCTCCAGACACACACACACACCCTCCAGACACACACACACACCCTCCAGACACACACACCCTCCAGACACACACACACACCCTCCAGACACACACACACACCCTCCAGACAGACACACACACACCCTCCAGACACACACACACACCCTCCAGACACACACACACCCTCCAGACACAAACACACACACACTCACACCCTCCAGACACACACACACACACACACACACACACACACACTCCAGACACACACACACACCCTCCAGACACACACACACACACTCCAGACACACACACACACCCTCCAGACACACACACACACACACACACCCTCCAGACACACACACACACACACACACACACTCCAGACACACACACACACCCTCCAGACACACACACACACACACCCTCCAGACACACACACACACCCTCCAGACACACACACACACCCTCCAGACACACACACACACCCTCCAGACACACACACACACCCTCCAGACACACACACATCCCCTCCAGACACACACACACACACACAAACATCCCCTCCAGACACACACACACACACACACCCTCCAGACACACACACACACACACACCCTCCAGACACACACACACACACCCTCCAGACACACACACACACACCCTCCAGACACACACACACACACCCTCCAGACACACACCCTCCAGACACACACACACACACCCTCCAGACACACACACACACACCCTCCAGACACACACACACACACCCTCCAGACACACACACACACACCCTCCAGACACACACACACACACACACTCCAGACACACACACACACACACACACCCTCCAGACACACACACACCCTCCAGACACACACACACACACACCCTCACCCTCCAGACACACACACACACCCTCCAGACACACACACACCCTCCAGACACACACACACCCTCCAGACACACACACACACCCTCCAGACACACACACACCCTCCAGACACACACACACCCTCCAGACACACACACACCCTCCAGACACACACACACCCTCCAGACACACACACACACACACACACACCCTCCAGACACACACACACACACCCTCCAGACACACAGACACACACACACCCTCCAGACACACACACACACACCCTCCAGACACACACACACACACACCCTCCAGACACACACACACACACACCCTCCAGACACACACACACACACACCCTCCAGACACACACACACACACACACACACACACCCTCCAGACACACACACACACACCCTCCAGACACACACACACACCCTCCAGACACACACACACACCCTCCAGACACACACACACACACACACCCTCCAGCCACACACACACACACACACCCTCCAGACACACACACACACCCTCCAGACACACACACACACACACACCCTCCAGACACACACACACACACACACCCTCCAGACACACACCCTCCAGACACACACACACACACCCTCCAGACACACACACACACACACACACACCCTCCAGACATACACACACCCTCCAGACACACACACACACACACACCCTCCAGGCACACACACACACACACCCTCCAGGCACACACACACACCCTCCAGACACACACACACACACACACACCCTCCAGACACACACACACACACACACACCCTCCAGACACACACACACACACCCTCCAGACACACCCAGACACACACACACACACACACACCCTCCAGACACACACACACACACACACACACCCTCCAGACAAACACACACACACACCCTCCAGACACACACACCCTCCAGACACACACACACACCCTCCAGACACACACACACACACACACCCTCCAGACACACACACACCCTCCAGACACACACACACACACACCCTCCAGACACACACACACACACACACCCTCCAGACACACACACACACACACCCTCCAGACACACACACACACACACCCTCCAGACACACACACACACACACACCCTCCAGACACACACACACACACCCTCCAGACACACACACACACACCCTCCAGACACACACACACACACCCTCCAGACACACACACACACACCCTCCAGACACACACACACACACCCTCCAGACACACACACACACACACCCCCTCCAGACACACACACACCCTCCAGACACACACACACACACACACCCTCCAGACACACACACACACACCCTCCAAACACACACACACACACACACACACACACCCTCCAGACACACACACACACCCTCCAGACACACACACACACACCCTCCAAACACACACACACACACACACACACACACTCCAGACACACACACACACACCCTCCAGACACACACACACACACACACACACTCCAGACACACACACACACACACACCCTCCAGACACACACACACACACACACACACCCTCCAGACACACACACACACACACACTCTCCAGACACACACACACACACACCCCCTCCAGACACACACACACACACCCTCCAGACACACACACACACACACCCTCCAGACACACACACACACACACACACACCCTCCAGACACACACACACACACACCCTCCAGACACATACACACACACACACACCCTCCAGACACACACACACACACACACCCTCCAGACACACACACACACACACCCTCCAGACACACACACACACACACCCTCCAGACACACACACACACACACACACCCTCCAGACACACACACACACACACACCCTCCAGACACACACACACCCTCCAGACACACACACACCCTCCAGACACACACACACACCCTCCAGGCACACACACACACACACACCCTCCAGACACACACACACACACCCTCCAGACGCACACACACACCCTCCAGACAGACACACACACACACCCTCCAGACACACACACCCTCCAGACACACACACCCTCCAGACACACACACACACACACACACACTCCAGACACACACACACACACACACACCCTCCAGACACACACACACACACACACACACCCTCCAGACACACACACACACACACACACCCTCCAGACACACACACACACACACACACCCTCCAGACACACACACACACACACACACACTCCAGACACACACACACACACACACCCTCCAGACACACACACACACACACCCTCCAGAACACACACACACACACACCCTCCAGACACACACACACACACACACCCTCCAGACACACACACACACACACACCCTCCAGACACACACACACACACACCCTCCAGACACACACACACACACCCTCCAGACACACACACACACACCCTCCAGACACACACACACCACACCCCCAGACACACACACACACCCTCCAGACACACACCACACACACCCTCCAGACACACACACACACACCCTCCAGACACAACACACACACACCCTCCAGACACACACACACACACACCCTCCAGACACACACACACACACCCTCCAGACACACACACACACACCCTCCAGACACACCACACACACACACCCTCCAGACACACACACACACACCCTCCAGACACACACACACACACACCCTCCAGACACACACACACACACACCCTCCAGACACACACACACACACACCCTCCAGACACACACACACACACACCTCCAGACACACACACACACACACCCTCCAGACACACACACACACACACCCTCCAGACACACACACACACACACACCCTCCAGACACACACACACACACACACCTCCAGACACACACACACACACACCCTCCAGACACACACACACACACACCCTCCAGACACACACACACACACACACCCTCCAGACACACACACACACACACACACACACACACACACACACACACACACACACCCTCCAGACACACACACACACACCCTCCAGACACACACACACACACACCCTCCAGACACACACACACACACACACACCCCTCCAGACACACACACACACACACCCTCCAGACACACACACACACACCCTCCAGACACCACACACACACACCCTCCAGACACACACACACACACCCTCCAGACACACACACACACACCCTCCAGACACACACACACACACACCCTCCAGACACACACACACACACCCTCCAGACACACACACACACACACCCTCCAGACACACACACACACACCCCTCCAGACACACACACACACACACCCTCAGACACACACACACACACACCCTCCAGACACACACACACACACACCCTCCAGACACACACACACACACACACTCCAGACACACACACACACACCCTCCAGACACACACACACACACCCTCCAGACACACACACACACACACCCTCCAGACACACACACACACACACCCTCCAGACACACACACACACACACCCTCCAGACACACACACACACACCACCCTCCAGACACACACACACACACACCCCCTCCAGACACACACACACACACCCTCCAGACACACACACACACACACACCCCCTCCAGACACACACACACACACACACCCTCCAGACACACACACACACACACACCCTCCAGACACACACACACACACACCCACCCTCCAGACACACACACACACCAGACACACACACACCCACCCTCCAGACACACCACACACACACACACCCTCCAGACACACACACACACACACACACACTCCAGACACACACACACACACACCCTCCAGACACAACACCACCCTCCAGACACACACACACACACCCTCCAGGCACACACACACACACACACCCTCCAGGCACACACACACACACACACCCTCCAGACACACACACACACCCTCCAGACACACACACACACACCCTCCAGACACACACACACCCCTCCAGACAACACACACAACACCTCCAGACACCACACACACCTCCAGACACACACACACACACACACACTCCAGACACACACACACACACACACACACCCCCCAGACACACACACACACACACACCCTCCAGACACACAGACACACACACACACACACACCTTCCAGACACACACACACACCCTCCAGACACACACACACACCCTCCAGACACACACACACACACCCTCCAGACACACACACACACACCCTCCAGACACACACACACACACCCCCTCCAGACACACACACACACACCCTCCAGAACACACACACACACACCCTCCAGACACACCACACACACACCCTCCAGACACACACACACACACTCTCCAGACACACACACACACACACCCTCCAGACACACACACACACACACCCTCCAGACACACACACACACCACCCTCCAGACACACACACACACACACCCTCCAGACCACACACACACACACACCCTCCAGACACACACACACACACACCCTCCAGACACACACACACACACCCTCCAGGACACACACACACACACCCCATCCAGACACACACACACACACCTCCAGACACACACACACACACCCTCCAGACACACACACACACACACCCTCCAGACACACACACACACCACACTCTCCAGACACACACACACACACACCCTCCAGACACACACACACACACACCCTCCCAGACACACACACACACACACCCTCCAGACACACACACACACACACCCTCCAGACACACACACACACACACCCTCCAGGACACACACACACACACACCCTCCAGACACACACACACACACACCCTCCAGACACACACACACACACACCCTCCAGACACACACACACACACACACCCTCCAGACACACACACACACACACACACACCCTCCAGACACACACACACACACACACACACACACACCCTCCAGACACACACACACACACACAGACACACACACACACACACACACCCTCCAGACACACACACACCCTCCAGACACACACACCCTCCAGACACACACACACCCTCCAGACACACACACACACACACACACCCTCCAGACACACACACACACACACCCTCCAGACACACACACACACACACACCCTCCAGACACACACACACACCCCCTCCAGACACACACACACACACACACCCTCCAGACACACACACACACACACACCCTCCAGACACACACACACACCCTCCAGACACACACCCTCCAGACACACACACACACACCCTCCAGACACACACACACACACACCCTCCAGACACACACACACACACACACCCTCCAGACACACACACAAACACACACACACCCTCCAGACACACACACACACACCAGACACACACACACACACACACCCTCCAGACACACACACACCCTCCAGACACACAGGAGAGGGTAGGAGGGAGAGTGAGGGAGAGAGAGTGGGAGGGAGAGTGAGGGAGAGAGAGTGGGAGGGAGAGTGAGGGAGAGAGGGTGGGAGGGAGAGGGAGGGAGAGAGGGTAGGAGGGAGAGTGAGGGAGAGAGGGTGGGAGGGAGAGTGAGGGAGAGAGGGTGGGAGGGAGAGTGAGGGAGAGAGAGTGGGAGGGAGAGTGTGGGAGAGAGGGTGGGAGGGAGAGGGAGGGAGAGAGGGTGGGAGGGAGAGTGAGGGAGAGAGGGTAGGAGGGAGAGTGAGGGAGAGAGGGTGGGAGGGAGAGTGAGGGAGAGAGGGTAGGAGGGAGAGTGAGGGAGAGAGGGTGGGAGGGAGAGTGAGGGAGAGAGGGTGGGAGGGAGAGTGAGGGAGAGAGGGTAGGAGGGAGAGTGAGGGAGAGAGGGTGGAGGGAGAGTGAGGGAGAGAGGGTAGGAGGGAGAGTGAGGGAGAGAGGGTAGGAGGGAGAGTGAGGGAGAGAGGGTGGGAGGGAGAGTGAGGGAGAGAGGGTGGGAGGGAGAGTGAGGGAGAGAGGGTGGGAGGGAGAGTGAGGGAGAGAGGGTAGGAGGGAGAGTGAGGGAGAGAGGGTAGGAGGGAGAGTGAGGGAGAGAGGGTGGGAGGGAGAGTGGGTAGGAGGGAGAGTGAGGGAGAGAGGGTGGGAGGGAGAGTGAGGGAGAGAGGGTAGGAGGGAGAGTGAGGGAGAGAGGGTAGGAGGGAGAGTGAGGGAGAGAGGGTGGGAGGGAGAGTGAGGGAGAGAGGGTGGGAGGGAGAGTGAGGGAGAGAGGGTAGGAGGGAGAGTGAGGGAGAGAGGGTGGGAGGGAGAGTGAGGGAGAGAGAGTGGGAGGGAGAGTGAGGGAGAGAGGGTGGGAGGGAGAGTGAGGGAGAGAGGGTGGGAGGGAGAGTGAGGGAGAGAGGGTAGGAGGGAGAGTGAGGGAGAGAGGGTGGGAGGGAGAGTGAGGGAGAGTGGGTGGGAGGGAGAGTGAGGGAGAGAGGGTGGGAGGGAGAGTGAGGGAGAGAGGGTGGGAGGGAGAGTGAGGGAGAGAGGGTGGGAGGGAGAGTGAGGGAGAGAGGGTAGGAGGGAGAGTGAGGGAGAGAGGGTGGGAGGGAGAGTGAGGGAGAGAGGGTGGAGGGAGAGTGAGGGAGAGAGAGGGTGGGAGGGAGAGTGAGGGAGAGAGGGTAGGAGGGAGAGTGAGGGAGAGAGGGGTAGGAGGGAGAGTGAGGGAGAGAGGGGTAGGAGGGAGAGTGAGGGAGAGAGGGGTAGGAGGGAGAGTGAGGGAGAGGGTAGGAGGAGAGTGAGGGAGAGAGGGTAGGAGGGAGAGTGAGGGAGAGAGGGTGGGAGGGAGAGTGAGGGAGAGAGGGTAGGAGGGAGAGTGAGGGAGAGAGGGTAGGAGGGAGAGTGAGGGAGAGAGGGTAGGAGGGAGAGTGAGGGAGAGAGGGGTAGGAGGGAGAGTGAGGGAGAGAGGGGTAGGAGGGAGAGTGTGAGGGAGAGGGGTAGGAGGGAGAGTGAGGGAGAGTGAGGGAGAGAGGGTAGGAGGGAGATGGAGGGAGAGAGGGTAGGAGGGAGAGGGAGGGAGAGAGGGTAGGAGGGAGAGGGAGGGAGAGAGGGTGGGAGGGAGAGTGAGGGAGAGAGGGTAGGAGGGAGAGTGAGGGAGAGAGGGTGGGAGGGAGAGGGAGGGAGAGAGGGTGGGAGGGAGAGTGAGGGAAAGAGAGTGGGAGGGAGAGTGAGGGAGAGAGG
This sequence comes from Procambarus clarkii, assembly GCF_040958095.1. Classification (NCBI taxonomy): domain Eukaryota; kingdom Metazoa; phylum Arthropoda; class Malacostraca; order Decapoda; family Cambaridae; genus Procambarus; species Procambarus clarkii. The sequence continues at coordinate 27,121,707 of NC_091214.1, forward strand.
GTGGGAGGGAGAGTGAGGGAGAGAGGGTGGGAGGGAGAGTGAGGGAGAGAGGGTGGGAGGGAGAGTGAGGGAGAGAGGGTAGGAGGGAGAGTGAGGGAGAGAGGGTGGGAGGGAGAGTGAGGGAGAGAGGGTGGGAGGGAGAGTGAGGGAGAGAGGGTAGGAGGGAGAGTGAGGGAGAGAGGGGTAGGAAGGAGAGTGAGGGAGAGAGGGGTAGGAAGGAGAGTGAGGGAGAGAGGGTGGGAGGGAGAGTGAGGGAGAGAGGGTGGGAGGGAGAGTGAGGGAGAGAGGGTGGGAGGGAGAGTGAGGGAGAGAGGGTGGGAGGGAGAGTGAGGGAGAGAGGGTGGGAGGGAGAGTGAGGGAGAGAGAGTGGGAGGGAGAGTGAGGGAGAGAGGGTAGGAGGGAGAGTGAGGGAGAGAGGGGTAGGAGGGAGAGTGAGGGAGAGAGGGTAGGAGGGAGAGTGAGGGAGAGAGGGTGGGAGGGAGAGTGAGGGAGAGAGGGTAGGAGGGAGAGTGAGGGAGAGAGAGTGGGAGGGAGAGTGAGGGAGAGAGGGTGGGAGGGAGAGTGAGGGAGAGAGGGTGGGAGGGAGAGTGAGGGAGAGAGGGTAGGAGGGAGAGTGAGGGAGAGAGGGTAGGAGGGAGAGTGAGGGAGAGAGAGTGGGAGGGAGAGTGAGGGAGAGAGGGTGGGAGGGAGAGTGAGGGAGAGAGGGTGGGAGGGAGAGTGAGGGAGAGAGAGTGGGAGGGAGAGTGAGGGTAGGAGGGAGAGTGAAGGAGAGAGGGTAGGAGGGAGAGTGAGGGAGAGAGGGGTAGGAGGGAGAGGGAGGGAGAGAGGGGTAGGAGGGAGAGGGAGGGAGAGAAGGTAGGAGGGAGAGGGAGGGAGAGAGGGTGGGAGGGAGAGTGAGGGAGAGAGGGTAGGAGGGAGAGTGAGGGAGAGAGGGTAGGAGAGAGAGTGAGGGAGAGAGAGTGGGAGGGAGAGTGAGGGAGAGAGGGTAGGAGGGAGAGTGAGGGAGAGAGGGTGGGAGGGAGAGTGAGGGAGAGAGGGTAGGAGGGAGAGGGAGGGAGAGAGGGTAGGAGGGAGAGTGAGGGAGAGAGGGTAGGAGGGAGAGTGAGGGAGAGAGAGTGGGAGGGAGAGTGAGGGAGAGAGGGTAGGAGGGAGAGTGAGGGAGAGAGGGTAGGAGGGAGAGTGAGGGAGAGAGGGTAGGAGGGAGAGTGAGGGAGAGAGGGTAGGAGGGAGAGTGAGGGAGAGAGAGTGGGAGGGAGAGTGAGGGAGAGAGGGTAGGAGGGAGAGTGAGGGAGAGAGGGTAGGAGAGAGAGTGAGGGAGAGAGAGTGGGCGGGAGAGTGAGGGAGAGAGGGTAGGAGGGAGAGTGAGGGAGAGAGGGTGGGAGGGAGAGTGAGGGAGAGAGGGTGGGAGGGAGAGTGAGGGAGAGAGAGTGGGAGGGAGAGTGAGGGTAGGAGGGAGAGTGAAGGAGAGAGGGTAGGAGGGAGAGTGAGGGAGAGAGGGTGGGAGGGAGAGTGAGGGAGAGAGGGTGGGAGGGAGAGTGAGGGAGAGAGGGTGGGAGGGAGAGGGAGGGAGAGAGGGTAGGAGGTATCAACACACACGAGCCACACCCAGGGACAACTGGCATTAGCAACATGGGGAAAAGTCCTGCAATGTTGCATCAGAGGAGTTTATGTTGAGGGGTGCGCGGCGGCGTCATGTGAAAGGAGAACCAGATTACAGGGATATCAGGACAGCCTTAGTGTGGATCATCAGGGATATGAGGCACTGCTGAGGAACTTCTGCAAGATTCGTGGGGAACAATTTGTAGGGAGCCGGTGGCTGAGCGGACAGAACACTGGACGCGTGATCTTGTGGTCCCGGGTTCGATCACGGGACCACATGATCCGCAGGAGCTTCTTTACCCCTGATGCCCCTGTTACCAAGTTGTAAATAGGAATCTGGGAGTTAGTCAGCTGTCACGGCCTGCTTCCTGGGGGTGGAGGCCTGGTCAAGGACCGGGCCGAGGGGACACTAAGCCCCGAAATCATCTCAAGATAACCTGACTAAAAGATGGTCGGGTGGTGTGTTACAGTCAGGGTGGTGTGTATGTGACAGTCAGGGGTGGTGTATGTGTTACAGTCAGGGTGGTGTATGTGTTACAGTCAGGGTGGTGTGTGTGTTACAGTCAGGGGTGGTGTGTGCGTTACAGTCAGGGGTGGTGTGTGTGTGACAGTCAGGGGTGGTGTGTGTGTGACAGTCAGGGGTGGTGTGTGTGTGACAGTCAGGGGTGGTGTGTGTGTGACAGTCAGGGGTGGTGTGTGTGTGACAGTCAGGGGTGGTGTGTGTGTGACAGTCAGGGGTGGTGTGTGTGTGACAGTCAGGGGTGGTGTGTGTGTGACAGTCAGGGTGGTGTGTGTGTGACAGTCAGGGGTGGTGTGTGCGTTACAGTCAGGGGTGGTGTGTGTGTGACAGTCAGGGGTGGTGTGTGTGTGACAGTCAGGGGTGGTGTGTGTGTGACAGTCAGGGGTGGTGTGTGTGTGACAGTCAGGGGTGGTGTGTGTGTGACAGTCAGGGGTGGTGTGTGTGTGACAGTCAGGGTGGTGTGTGTGTGACAGTCAGGGGTGGTGTGTGTGTTACAGTCAGGGGTGGTGTGTGTGTGTTACAGTCAGGGGTGGTGTGTGTGTTACAGTCAGGGGTGGTGTGTGTGTTACAGTCAGGGGTGGTGTGTGTGTGACAGTCAGGGGTGGTGTGTGTGTGACAGTCAGGGGTGGTGTGTGTGTGACAGTCAGGGGTGGTGTGTGTGTGACAGTCAGGGGTGGTGTGTGTGTGACAGTCAGGGGTGGTGTGTGTGTGACAGTTAGGGGTGGTGTGTGTGTTACAGTCAGGGGTGGTGTGTGTGTGACAGTCAGGGGTGGTGTGTGACAGTCAGGGGTGGTGTGTGTGTGACAGTCAGGGGTGGTGTGTGTGTGACAGTCAGGGGTGGTGTGTGTGTTACAGTCAGGGGTGGTGTGTGTGTGACAGTCAGGGTGGTGTGTGACAGTCAGGGTGGTGTGTGTGTGACAGTCAGGGGTGGTGTGTGTGTGATAGTCAGGGGTGGTGTGCGTGTGACAGTCAGGGGTGGTGTGTGTGTGACAGTCAGGGGTGGTGTGTGTGTGTGTTACAGTCAGGGGTGGTGTGTGACAGTTAGGGTGGTGTGTGACAGTCAGGGTGGTGTGTGACAGTCAGGGTGGTGTGTGACAGTCAGGGTGGTGTGTGTGTGACAGTCAGGGTGGTGTGTGACAGTCAGGGTGGTGTGTGACAGTCAGGGTGGTGTGTGACAGTCAGGGTGGTGTGTGACAGTCAGGGTGGTGTGTGACAGTCAGGGTGGTGTGTGACAGTCAGGGTGGTGTGTGACAGTCAGGGTGGTGTGTGTGTGACAGTCAGGGGTGGTGTGTGTGTGTGACAGTCAGGGTGGTGTGTGTGTGTGACAGTCAGGGTGGTGTGTGTGTGACAGTCAGGGTGGTGTGTGTGTGACAGTCAGGGTGGTGTGTGTGTGACAGTCAGGGTGGTGTGTGTGACAGTCAGGGATGGTGTGTGTGTGTGACAGTCGGGGTGGTGTGTGTGTGTGACAGTCAGGGTGGTGTGTGTGTGTGACAGTCAGGGTGGTGTGTGACAGTCAGGGTGGTGTGTGTGTGACAGTCAGGGTGGTGTGTGTGTGACAGTCAGGGTGGTGTGTGTGACAGTCAGGGATGGTGTGTGTGTGTGACAGTCGGGGTGGTGTGTGTGTGTGACAGTCAGGGTGGTGTGTGTGTGTGACAGTCAGGGTGGTGTGTGACAGTCAGGGTGGTGTGTGACAGTCAGGGTGGTGTGTGTGTGACAGTCAGGGGTGGTGTGTGTGTGTGACAGTCAGGGTGGTGTGTGTGTGACAGTCAGGGTGGTGTGTGTGACAGTCAGGGGTGGTGTGTGTGTGTGACAGTCGGGGTGGTGTGTGTGTGTGACAGTCAGGGTGGTGTGTGTGTGTGACAGTCAGGGTGGTGTGTGACAGTCAGGGTGGTGTGTGTGTGACAGTCAGGGGTGGTGTGTGACAGTCAGGGGTGGTGTGTGACAGTCAGGGTGGTGTGTGTGTGTGTGTCAGTCAGGGTGGTGTGTGTGTGTGTCAGTCAGGGTGGTGTGTGTGTGTGACAGTCAGGGGTGGTGTGTGTGTGACAGTCAGGGTGGTGTGTGTGTGACAGTCAGGGTGGTGTGTGTGTGTGACAGTCAGGGTGGTGTGTGTGACAGTCAGGGGTGGTGTGTGTGTGTGACAGTCAGGGGTGGTGTGTGTGTGTGACAGTCAGGGGTGGTGTGTGTGTGTGACAGTCAGGGTGGTGTGTGTGTGTGACAGTCAGGGTGGTGTGTGTGTGTGACAGTCAGGGGTGGTGTGTGTGTGACAGTCAGGGGTGGTGTGTGTGTGACAGTCAGGGGTGGTGTGTGTGTGACAGTCAGGGTGGTGTGTGTGTGACAGTCAGGGTGGTGTGTGTGTGACAGTCAGGGTGGTGTGTGTGTGACAGTCACGGTGGGTGGGTGTGACAGTCAGGGAGGTGTGTGACAGTCAGGGAGGTGTGTGACAGTCAGGGTGGTGTTATCTTAAGGTTATCTTGAGATGATTTCGGGGCTTTTAGTGTCCCCGCGGCCCGGTCCTCGACCAGGCCTCCACCCCCAGGAAGCAGCCCGTGACAGCTGACTAACACCCAGGTACCTAATTTACTGCTAGGTAACAGGGGCATAGGGTGAAAGAATCTTTTGCCCATTGTTTCTCGCCGGCGCCTGGGATCGAACCCAGGACCACAGGATCACAAGTCTCGCGTGCTGTCCGCTCGGCCGACCAGCTCCCTGACGACCGGTGTGACACCATGACAGTCCCGTGACTACTCATACAGTCAGGAGAACAATAATCCCGTAATGACAAGTGAGAGTGCGAGTCTGGCGGCCGCATTAACGACCTCACAAGGAGGCAATTATCGGCTGCTGGTAGTTCCCGCTGGCCGAGACGCCTTACCAACAATAACATCACCAACACAAAACAATTAACGGAACAAAAACAGTGAACCAGGATGAGGTAAAGACGAACAATGCCGCGCAAATTGGACCCTTCGATTGTCACTAGTTAAATATCCTTAACAACAGCTGTTGAACGAGTAGTTCGTTTGCTCCAAATTTCTCTTAATTGTTAGTCGTATGAAACTCAGAGACTCAGTTGGATGTCAATATATATTTCAATAACAAACTGGTAATTCCAGGTATCTCAGAGAGTGACAGCGAGCCATGTGATCCCTCAATAATTACCTTAACGGAATCTCTCTAACTGACAGTTTCAATTATATTGGCAACACTGCATTTGTTTATCTTTGGGTAGAACACGTGGCAACATTCCTCCGTAAAGGGTCCCTTGCCCTGGACCTAGTGTCCTAACTGATCCCCGGACCCAGTGTCCTAACTGATCCCCGGACCCAGTGTCCTAACTGATCCCCGGACCCAGTGTCCTAACTGATCCCCGGACCCAGTGTCCTAACTGATCCCCGGACCCAGTGTCCTAACTGATCCCCGGACCCAGTGTCCTAACAGATCCCCGGACCCAGTGTCCTAACAGATCCCCGGACCCAGTGTCCTAACAGATCCCCGGACCCAGTGTCCTAACAGATCCCCGGACCCAGTGTCCTAACAGATCCCCGGACCCAGTGTCCTAACAGATCCCCGGACCTAGTGTCCTAACAGATCCCCGGACCTAGTGTCCTAACAGATCCCCGGACCTAGTGTCCTAACAGATCCCCGGACCTAGTGTCCTAACTGATCCCCGGACCTAGTGTCCTAAGTGATCCCCGGACCTAGTGTCCTAAGTGATCCCCGGACCTAGTGTCCTAAGTGATCCCCGGACCTAGTGTCCTAAGTGATCCCCGGACCTAGTGTCCTAAGTGATCCCCGGACCTAGTGTCCTAAGTGATCCCCGGACCTAGTGTCCTAAGTGATCCCCGGACCTAGTGTCCTAACCGATCCCCGGACCTAGTGTCCTAACCGATCCCCGGACCTAGTGTCCTAACCGATCCCCGGACCTAGTGTCCTAACCGATCCCCGGACCTAGTGTCCTAACCGATCCCCGGACCTAGTGTCCTAACCGATCCCCGGACCTAGTGTCCTAACCGATCCCCGGACCTAGTGTCCTAACCGATCCCCGGACCTAGTGTCCTAACCGATCCCCGGACCTAGTGTCCTAACCGATCCCCGGACCTAGTGTCCTAACCGATCCCCGGACCTAGTGTCCTAACCGATCCCCGGACCTAGTGTCCTAACCGATCCCCGGACCTAGTGTCCTAACCGATCCCCGGACCTAGTGTCCTAACCGATCCCCGGACCTAGTGTCCTAACCGATCCCCGGACCTAGTGTCCTAACCGATCCCCGGACCTAGTGTCCTAACCGATCCCCGGACCTAGTGTCCTAACCGATCCCCGGACCTAGTGTCCTAACCGATCCCCGGACCTAGTGTCCTAACCGATCCCCGGACCTAGTGCCCTAACCGATCCCCGGACCTAGTGCCCTAACCGATCCCCGGACCTAGTGCCCTAACCGATCCCCGGACCTAGTGCCCTAACCGATCCCCGGACCTAGTGCCCTAACCGATCCCCGGACCTAGTGCCCTAACAGATCCCCGGACCTAGTGCCCTAACAGATCCCCGGACCTAGTGCCCTAACAGATCCCCGGACCTAGTGCCCTAACAGATCCCCGGACCTAGTGTCCTAACAGATCCCCGGACCTAGTGTCCTAACAGATCCCCGGACCTAGTGTCCTAACAGATCCCCGGACCTAGTGTCCTAACAGATCCCCGGACCTAGTGTCCTAACAGATCCCCGGACCTAGTGTCCTAACAGATCCCCGGACCTAGTGTCCTAACAGATCCCCGGACCTAGTGTCCTAACAGATCCCCGGACCTAGTGTCCTAACAGATCCCCGGACCTAGTGTCCTAACAGATCCCCGGACCTAGTGTCCTAACAGATCCCCGGACCTAGTGTCCTAACAGATCCCCGGACCTAGTGTCCTAACAGATCCCCGGACCTAGTGTCCTAACAGATCCCCGGACCTAGTGTCCTAACAGATCCCCGGACCTAGTGTCCTAACAGATCCCCGGACCTAGTGTCCTAACAGATCCCCGGACCTAGTGTCCTAACAGATCCCCGGACCTAGTGTCCTAACAGATCCCCGGACCTAGTGTCCTAACAGATCCCCGGACCTAGTGTCCTAACAGATCCCCGGACCTAGTGTCCTAACAGATCCCCGGACCTAGTGTCCTAACAGATCCCCGGACCTAGTGTCCTAACAGATCCCCGGACCTAGTGTCCTAACAGATCCCCGGACCTAGTGTCCTAACAGATCCCCGGACCTAGTGTCCTAACAGATCCCCGGACCTAGTGTCCTAACAGATCCCCGGACCTAGTGTCCTAACTGATCCCCGGACCTAGTGTCCTAACTGATCCCCGGACCTAGTGTCCTAACTGATCCCCGGACCTAGTGTCCTAACTGATCCCCGGACCTAGTGTCCTAACTGATCCCCGGACCTAGTGTCCTAACTGATCCCCGGACCTAGTGTCCTAACTGATCCCCGGACCTAGTGTCCTAACTGATCCCCGGACCTAGTGTCCTAACTGATCCCCGGACCTAGTGTCCTAACTGATCCCCGGACCTAGTGTCCTAACTGATCCCCGGACCTAGTGTCCTAACTGATCCCCGGACCTAGTGTCCTAACTGATCCCCGGACCTAGTGTCCTAACTGATCCCCGGACCTAGTGTCCTAACTGATCCCCGGACCTTGTGTCCTAACTGATCCCCGGACCTAGTGTCCTAACTGATCCCCGGACCTAGTGTCCTAACTGATCCCCGGACCTAGTGTCCTAACTGATCCCCGGACCTAGTGTCCTAACTGATCCCCGGACCTAGTGTCCTAACTGATCCCCGGACCTAGTGTCCTAACTGATCCCCGGACCTAGTGTCCTAACTGATCCCCGGACCTAGTGTCCTAACTGATCCCCGGACCTAATGTCCTAACCGATCCCCGGACCTAATGTCCTAACCGATCCCCGGACCTAATGTCCTAACCGATCCCCGGACCTAATGTCCTAACCGATCCCTGGACCTAATGTCCTAACCGATCCCTGGACCTAATGTCCTATATAACCGATCCCTGGACCTAATGTCCTATATAACCGATCCCTGGACCTAATGTCCTTATAACCGATCCCTGGACCTAATGTCCTAACCGATCCCTGGACCTAATGTCCTAACCGATCCCTGGACCTAATGTCCTAACTGATCCCTGGACCTAATGTCCTAACTGATCCCTGGACATAATGTCCTAACCGATCCCAGGACCTAATGTCCTAACCGATCCCAGGACCTAATGTCCTAACCGATCCCTGGACCTAATGTCCTAACCGATCCCTGGACCTAATGTCCTAACCGATCCCTGGAACTAATGTCCTAACCGATCCCTGGACCTAATGTCCTAACCGATCCCTGGACCTAATGTCCTAACCGATCCCTGGACCTAATGTCCTAACCGATCCCAGGACCTAATGTCCTAACCGATCCCTGGACCTAATGTCCTAACCGATCCCTGGACCTAATGTCCTAACCGATCCCTGGTCCTAATGTCCTAACCGATCCCTGGTCCTAATGTCCTAACCGATCCCTGGTCCTAATGTCCTAACCGATCCCTGGACCTAATGTCCTAACTGATCCCTGGACCTAATGTCCTAACCGATCTCTGGACATAATGTCCTAACTGATCCCTGGACATAATGTCCTAACTGATCCCTGGACATAATGTCCTAACTGATCCCTGGACATAATGTCCTAACTGATCCCTGGACATAATGTCCTAACTGATCCCTGGACATAATGTCCTAAGTTACAATTAGGTTTAGTAATGATCAATGTATAACTCTTTATTAATGAAGTAATCAACAGATTTTTTAAGCAGCCGCCAATGTTCAATTAGTAAGTGAAACGTGAGTACCAGTCTCCGTAGAGTTTTGAATAACATTTTTAATTAATGTATCATCAACATGAGGGAAGAACTGAAGCTTCCAACCATACTAGACAGAATAATGCAAGTTAACACTACCTTTTGCCTTAAAGTCATGAGAGACCCTACATCTCCTGCACTGCTCAGAGACAAATTATTTAGTGCTGTTAACACCCTATTGACAGGTGCCGACATACCAACTCACTCCTTTTATGATAAATGGCTGAGCAACAATGCTTACAATCTCATTAAACCTAACATTCCTTTTAAGTGCAATCTACCCGTCTCTGATATTCCTCTTTATCTGTACCCCACCATTCAAGTATCATACACACCTGTCACCAAGAAAGATAATGAGAATCTTGCTCTACTCAAAGCTGTCACTCTTGAAACAATTGCCTCCTCCATCGAGAGTCTAAGATCTCACGAGCACTGTGTCTACACCGACGGCTCAGTCCAGTCTTCTACTGGACGGACTGCAGCGGCATGAAGGTTTTATAGAAATAATATTTGCACAAAGACTGTCAGTGTCAGGTTAAACAACTGGCTGACCTCCACACAAGCAGAACTAGCAGCATTACATTTAGCAACCAGCACATTAAAAAAAACATTGGAGGAGGAATAATATTCTGCGATTCAAAGTCTGCTCTTCAAGCAATCGAAAACTTCTCTTGGAAGATCGACAGCAAGAACCTCATACTCCCAATTATAAATAACCTAATTGATGCACAGAGTAAAGGGTTTCGAATCTCCTTTGTATGGATACCTTCACACATAAATATAACCCATCATAATGAGACAGACATTGCAGCCAAATTAGCGTGTAACAAGTTTGAAGTTGAATTAGATCTAGGTATCCCCATCTCTGCTGTCAAAACTGTATTGGTCCAAACATTCAGATCTGATAGGAAAGAACTTACTGACTCCCAACGACCTGAAAGAACTAGTATAAAAAGCTATGATTTGTTCAGATCTGAAACCTACATCTATGGACAGCACAAAACGTCCACTAGACTGTGCGACACAGTGGTTGCAAGTAAGAAAGTAAGTAATTATCAAAAGAAGGCACCAAACCGGGAAGGCTATGTAGCACCATCAAATACGCATAATAATCAGAGGGCGCTAAATATCACCAAGGATGCCAATACGAGAACAAAAACGCATAAAGCGAACGATATCAAAAGTATCCGAGTCACCAAGAATTCTATCGAGGGACAGGTGACCGCTAGGGGCGGTCGGAAAGCAAGACACACGCTCGTCCTGGAAGTCAGGACATTCAAGAAGGACATGCACGACCGTAAGTGGGACAATGCAACTAGGACCATAAGGAGCAGGGCGGCGCTCCATCAAGTGACCATGCGTTAAGCGAGTATGGCCAATACGCAACCTCGCCAGAGCTGTTTCCCACCGCCGGTTACGGTGGAAGGAGGACGGCCACGAGGAAACACAACATTTAAGAGTACGTAGCTTGTTACCAGTAACAGACAACCAAGAAGCCTGCCAACGGGTAAGGACTGAGGAATGGATAACCGGGTAAAAGTCGGAATACGGAATGCCTTTACGAGAGATGGGACAAGAGCGGACAGCTTCCTTGGCGGCAGCATCCGCACGCTCATTTAAAGACACACCAATATGGCTGGGAACCCAACAAAACTCAACCGACTTAAATTTACTGTGAACGAGAAACAGCCAATGCTGGATCTCGACAACTACTGGATGAACCGGATTAAAGGAACCGAGAGCCATGAGGGCACTACGAGAGTCAACAACAACTACAAAGGAAGACTGACAACGAGAAAGCAGGAGACGAAGAGCATAGAGAATAGCATAAAGTTCCGCTGTAAAGATGCTAGTCTCCGGAGGCAAGCGACACATATAAGTGCGATCAGGAAAAACAACAGAGTAGCCAACACCGTCCGCTGACTTAGACCCATCGATGAAGACAGAAACGGAGCGGGAGTGAGAAGAACAGTGCTCGAGAAAAAGGCGTTTTAGAATCGTAGGAGGGGTAAGAGCTTTAGTGATACGGGTCAAGGATGTACAAAACCGCGGAAGAGGGACCCTCCACGGGGGCAAAGAAGGAACAACACGAGGGGAAACATCAGAAATACGAACGGAAAGAGAATCCTGTAGGCGAGATAACCGGACAGAAAGAGGGAGGTGGTGAAGAGGAACAGGAACCGCAGGAGGGGTAAAGGTAAAGCACGACAGAGGCGAGAGGAAGGATGTTGCAAGGACCGCGCAAGATAGCGAAGACAGTAGCGATCACAGCAATCTTGGAGAGACAGGAAGCCAGTGTAAACATACAAGCTAAAGATGGGAGTCGAACAAAAGGCACCAGAACTGAGGCGCAACCCAGTATGGTGCAAAGCATCAAGACGGCGAAGAGTAGAAGGAGAAGCAGACGAGTAAGCAGGGCAACCATAATCGAGCTTAGACAGGACGAGAGAGGAATGTAAAGCAAGGAGAGTGCGCCTATCTGCCCCCCAAGAAGTATGGGACAAGACCCGAAGGAGGGTAAGGGCCTTAGAGCACTCAACACGGAGGTAAGAGATATGGGGAGACCAAGACAAACGAGTGTCAAGGAATAACCCCAAAAGCTTCGCGGAATCTTTGTATTCAAGGGGATGACCATAAAGTGACAAAGAGGGACGAAGAACAACCCGTTTCCGCGTAAAAGTCATGGCACAAGTCTTAGAAGTAGAGAACTTGAAGCCATGATCTGTGGCCCAAGACGACACGGCATCAATTGCAAGTTGAAGCCGGCGTTGAAGGAGAGGCGAATCATCACCCTGACAACAATGGGTAAGATCATCGACATAGAGAGCGGAGAAGACACCAGAAGGAAGAGAGGAAAGAAGACCATTGAGGGCAACCAGAAAAAGAGTAGTGCTCAGAACACTACCCTGGGGCACACCTTCATATTGCTGAAAAGAGGGAGAGAGAGCGGTACCAAGGCGCACCCGAAAGGAACGACGAGAGAGGAAGCTGCGGAGAAAGAGAGGGAGATGACCACGAAAGCCAAAAGAATGAAGTTGAGATAGGATATGATAACGCCAAGTGGTGTCATAAGCCTTTTCCAGGTCAAAAGGGACGGCAACAACGGAGGTCTTCGCAGCAAAAGCAGTACGAATATAGACCTCCAAGTTCACCAGGACATCTGTCGTGCTGCGGCACTTGCGGAAACCAAATTGAGAAGGGGAGAGGAGGTGATGGTGTTCCAGGAACCACATCAGACGAACGTTAACCATACGTTCAAAGATTTTGCAGACACAACTTGTGAGAGCAATAGGACGAAAGTCCTTAGGGGAAGTACCCAGAGACCCCGGTTTGTGAACAGGCAGGACAACGGCATCGAGCCAGTCCTCAGGGACTGACGACGACTCCCAGATCCGATTATACAGACTCAGTAAATACTGAGACGTGCTCGGAGGGAGATGGCGAAGCATCTCATAATGGATACCATCGGAGCCCGCCGCCGTAGAACCGCAGAGGGCCAGGGCAGAACGAAGTTCAGAGAGAGAGAAGGGATCATTATAGGGAAGCTGAAGATGAGTGCAGAAATCTAAAGGACGAGACTCAAGGACAGGTTTACGAAGAAGGAAAGATTGGGGAAGATGAAGACCAGAGCTAACAGAAGAAAAGTGGGAACCCAGTTCGGAAGCGACCTGCAACGGGTCCGCCACAAGAGTATCATGGAGGTGAAGGACCGGTGAAACATCGGGAACGAACTTACCCGCTATCTTGCGGATACGCTTCCAGATCTGGGCCAGAGGGGTTTTGGACGTAATTGTTGAGACATAAGATGCCCAACATTCACGTTTAGCCGTACGGATGGCCCTACGGGCCACCGCACTCGCTTTCCGAAAGAAAAGAAAAGAATCGGATGTCTGCCTACGGCGGTGCCTCTTCCAGGCTGCACGCTTACAGCGGACAGCCCGAGCACAGTCCGCATTCCACCAGGGAACACACTTCCGCGGACCCCGAGAGGAAGAGCGAGGAATAGAGCGGAGGGCAGCGTTGAAGACAGTGTCATGAAAAAGGAGGAGAGCGCGAAAGAGAGGCAGAAGGGAGAGGTCAGAGAGAGCAGCACTGAGGGAAAATAGGGTCCAGTCTGCCTTAGCAAACTGCCACCTAGGGAAAGAGAGGGAAGGGCGAAAAGAGAAAAAGGAAACAAGGATGGGGAAATGATCACTTCCATGGAGGTCATCAAGAACCTGCCACGCGAAATCTAAGTAAAGAGAAGAAGAGCAGAGAGAAAGATCAAGACAAGAAAGGGTGCGAGTCCGAGAGTCCAAATGAGTGGGCTCACCAGAATTCAGAAGAGACAGGGAAGAAGAGAGGAGAAACGGCTCAAGGAGGCGACCCCGGGTATTCGTCAGAATTTCACCCCAAAGGGAATGACGACAATTGAAGTCACCCAGCAGGAGCACAGGCTCCGGCAAGGAGTCTAGGAGGTGTTTCAAATCAGGAAGAGAGAGCGGGACACTCGGGGGAGATAAATGGAACAAACTGTGTACCATTTCCCCACAAAGATACGAGCAGCAGAACAATGGAGAGGTGAAGGAAAAAGTAAAGGAACAAAGGGAACCTCAGCACGAATCAAGAGAGCAGAAGAATTAGAAGCCCCAGCAATGGCTGGGGGGGGGGGGAGAGAAAGGAATAGCCACGAAAACGACCAGGACGAGCACCAAGCATTGGTTCCTGGAGACAGACACAAAGGGGCGAAAACCGCAAAATCAGAAGTTGGAGTTCGAGGAAATTGGCGTAATAACCTCGAACGTTCCATTGAAGAATGGACAACGATGAGAAGAGAAAGGACAAAACCAGAGAACAAGGAAGAAACCAAGGCGAAAGAGCAACAGAGCACGTCAAAGAATATCAGGGTCGGGATCAGGGTCAGCAAAGTCAGGGTTAGGGGGCATGGGTAAACTGAGCAAAGACGGAGGGAAGGAAACAGGAGAACAGATCAGAGGTGGGCGGGCGGGGTCCGGAGGAGGAGGAGGAAGAGGAGGAGACAACGGAGAGGAGCAGTCAAGGACAGCAGCAGGAAGAGGGGGAGTAGAAAGAGGGGAGCGCACCCCAGCAAGAGCAGCAACCGAAAGGGAAGCAGGAGCCAAAGAAACCTCCATAGCAGGAACAGGGGGCTCAATCACTGAAACGGGAGGGGAAGGAGCAACAGAACCAGACGTAGGAGCTGAGGAAGAAAGCGAAGCCTTCTTACCCGCCGGGGAAGAGGAAGGAGAGGAGCCAGGCTTACGCTTCTGACTTAAAGAGACCGGTGTCCCAGCTACTACGTACCGGGCAACGGATTCCAGTGTCTCAACAGGAGAAGCCGAACGAGAGCACACACCACGGCCGCTAGGAGAGCGATGGACATCCGCCCGCACCGACAGGCGGTGGGGAGAGCCGATAGATGGAGGATGAGGATGGGAAGGAGGATCGGAGGGGGACGAGGAAGAAGACACAGGAGACACGACAGACCGGGTAGAAGGAAGGGGAACCCCGGACAGAGGACCAGGAGGAGGATCCTTCAGGAGAGAACCCAAAGGAACAGAGGAGGGGGCAGTGGGCGCATCAGGGTCCAAGGCCCGGAAACGGTTGAGAGTCTGAGGAAGGCGGGAAGGACGAGGAGAGGAAGAGCGCAACACGCGAGCATAAAAGATATTAGCATAAGGCGGAAGCCGGCGAACCTGGCAACTCGCCTCAGGAAAAGATAAACGCTCCCGGTGCTTCAAGTTGAGGACGGCTGCCTCAAGCTTGTAATGGACACACGCACGGGAGAAGGTAGGATGGGCCTCACCGCAGTTGAGGCAACGAGCCTGGGGAGAAGTGCACTCCGACTTAGAGTGACCTTCGCCACCACACAAAGGACAGAGAGAGACAGTCCAGGAGCAGCGGAGGGCACCATGCCCAAACTGCCAGCACTTGTTGCAGAGCCGAGGAGAAGGAATGTACTCCTGGACAGAGTACCTGGCACCAGCAAGAATGACAGAGGGTGGAAGGGTCCTACCATCAAAGGTAATCTTCACAACCCGGAGGGGTTGACGGCGACTACCACGAGGGGGACGAGTAAACGTGTCCACCTGGAGAATAGAATGGCCCTGGGCAGCAAGGATATGTCGAATATCGTCGTGGCAGTCGCGCAGGTCCCGAACACCGGTCACAACATGGGGCGGGAGCAAAATAGTGCCAACACTGGCATTCAACCGAGTGTTCTTCGAGACCCGAACAGGGGTCTCGCCAAGGCAGGATAAGGCAGCCAAGCGGGAAGCAGCATCCTGAGAAGGAGCAGCAACGAAACGTGTACCGAGACGAGTTAGGTTGAAAGTAATGGAGGCATCCACGGAATCAACGAGATGTCGATGGAGGGAGAAATCGTCAGGAGGCGCAGAATCAAGGGGGAGGAGATCAAAATATTTGGCCCACGAAGCAGGACCAAACAAGGCTTGATAGGTAGCAGAACTGGAAGGAATCGAGCGAGGGCGGCCGTGACGAGGACGGCGGTGAGAACCCCCAGAGAGAGAGGGGTTAAAAGTCGCAGTAGTTACAACTAGAGAAGGAGCCGCGCCAGGGGACGAGGTAGTCACCACTGGGGGCCTGGGGCTCGACCCAACCACAGAGGAGGGAGGGAAGCCAGGGGAAGGAGTCAGAGAGGCCAAAGGAGGAGCAAGGTCGGGCCCAATGCAGCGGAGGCTACAGAGCCCGGTCTTCCAATACGGACCGACTCGGGGGCTTGGTCGCCCACCCCACGAGCCTGAGAAGGAACACCAGAAGCAGCCGAAACAGGGGTTTTCATCATGACGAAAAAAAGAATTCATTCACGAATGTGCCCCCACACCCACCATGGAGCCACAATTAGAGGCAGGACACCCAACAAGAAGCTATCGCCGATCTTGCCGGGGCCTCCTAGGGGTGCGTCGTGAGTATACGCCCCACAAACGCCACCTTAAGAAACCGACAGTCCGTCGAGATCGGGTTCAGTGACGAAAGGGGGATTGACAATAAAAGGTTCCCCTCGCTCTCGACGTCGGGTACTACAGTTCTACGGGTGCAAGATTATGCCTCCTCAAGCACCCGGGCGTCAAAATAGAAGAAGTCCAAGGGAAGAACCAGAACGAGCAAAAGGTCGGCAGGAAACGGCAAGCAGATAGGAGAATAGGGGGGAGAAAAACGAAACAGAAGGAAAAGGAAAAGATGCCCAGCAGAATTGGAGAGGATGGCAGCAGGAGCACAAGGCTAGAAAAGGACAGAGGACTGTCCCAAGGAGCATCACACTCCTGCAGCCGTCCACTAAGCCCCCACACGGCGACAACGAGCTGAGCGGGGAGGGGGACAGTGGTTGCAAGGATCAGGTTGGGTTACCGTTACCTGTGGCAGGTGGCTGTAGGTGACGGGTCTCCCAATTCTGAGCACTCCAGTTGCAAACTCTGTGAGCAGGAACTACAGCACGATCTCCCGCACAACATCATTGAATGCCGAGTTATTAGACCTTTCAGACCAGTTGGCATGAGGTACCTGGAGCTTTGCAATTACTTTATTCACTCTCGTATTCTTGAAGATATCCTCACAGAATACCCAAAATTTGCCAGTGCAGGCTATTAAACACATGGCTCTGTATGACTAACCATCCTGCGAGATGGGGACTTGTATTACTCTGCTACCTTATTCAATCTTGTGTTGTTGATATCCTCAAAATGCATCCGGAGTCTGCCAGTGCAGACCGCTTATCGCGTGCCTCTGTATGACTAACCATCCTGTGTGATGGGGATTTTTTAGTATCACCTAGTTAGCTTTTTTGACACACTGTACTCCACTTCATATAGTCTAGGGTAGCTGCACTAATGCAGATGTACCTAATATGTTAATAAGAAATAAAAAAAAATGTATTTTATTTGGAACACGAGTACAGTGATTTTTGGATATTGTGGTATTGTGGTAGAGCTGTTGTTCATAGTGATTGTGTGGTAATGCTGTCAGATGTATTTGTTATTTTGCTTGGAAATGTGGTAGTGTGGCAGTGTGCTTTGGTTGTAGTGTGGCAGTGTGCTGTGGTTGTAAGTAATTATCAAAAGAAGGCACCAAACCAGGAAGGCTATGCAGCAACATCAAATGTGCAGAATAATCAGAGGCCGCTAAATATCACCAAGGATGCCAATACGAGAACAGAAACGCATAAGGCGAATGATATCAAAAGTATCCGAATCACCAAGAATACTATTGAGGGACAAGAGACCGTGGGGGACGGTCGGAAAGCAAGACACACACTCGTCCTAGAAGTCCGGACATTCAACAAGGATATGCACGACCAATGCAATTAGGACAATAAGGAGCAGGGCGGCGCTCCATCAAGTGACCATGAGTTAAGCGAGTATGGCGATATGCAACCTCGCCAGAGCCGTTTCCTATCGCCGGTTACGGTGGTAGGAGGATGGCCACGAGAACACACAACCTTTAAGAGAACGTAGTTTGTTACCAGTAACAGACGACTAACAAGCCTGCCAACGGGTAAGGATAGAGGAATGGATAACCGGGTAAAAGTCGGAATAAGGAATACCTTTACGAGAGATGGGACAAGAGCGTACAGCTTCGCTGGCGGCAGCATCCGCACGCTCATTTAAAAACACACCAATATGGCTGGAAACCAAACAAAACTGAACCGAATTAAATTTACTGTGAACAAGAAACGGCCTATGCTGTATTTCAACAACTACTGGATGAACCCAATTAAAGGACCCGAGAGCCATGAGGGCACTACGAGAGTCAACAACAACTACAAAGGAAGACTGACAACGAGAAAGCAGGAGACGAAGAGCATAGAGAATAGCATAAAGCTCCACTGTGAAGATGCTAGTCTCCAGAGGTAAGCAACACATATAAGTGTGATTAGGAAAAACAACAGAGTAGCCAACACCGTCCGCAGACTTAGACCCATCGGTGAAGACGGAAACTAAGTGGGAGTGAGAAGAAAAGTGCTCTTAAGTTCAAGATAAACAACAAGTAGAAGTTTTATCACCCAATATGTTCAGCTCAGAGACTGTGTTATTGCCTTCCCCTCTCCCTCATGTCTTGGTCACATTACCAGAGGGCCCCCGTGCCCTCCCAGGGCCCCTTACCCGTGTTCTCCCAGGGCCCCCTACCCGTCTTCTCCCAGGGGGCCCCCCTACCCGTGTTCTCCCAGGGGGCCCCCCTACTCGTGTTCTCCCAGGGCCCCCTAACCGTGTTCTCCCAGGGGGCCCCTCTATCCATGTTCTCCCAGGGGCCCCCCTACCCGTGTTCTCCCAGGGACCCCTACCCGTGTTCTCCCAGGGACCCCTACCCGTGTTCTCCCAGGGCCCCCTACCCGTGTTCTCCCAGGGGCCCCTACATCATGTGAGCACTGAGTGTCTTTAATACCATGTGTGCGCGTTGTTCAGTAGCCAAGGTGTTCCCCGCACCTTGCGTTCTCTAGATCCTTCCCAGCAACCTGTTCCATGGCAGGAAGAGTGGAGACGGAGTGAAGCAGGAGGGACCATCAACACTGTGGGAGCAAGAAGACAGTAGATAAAATAGGTGGCGAGAGGAATGGAAATAGGCAAAAATAGATGTTAAATTAGAAACAAATAATTGTTAAATTAATTATATTTTAACAATTAAAATAGAGGGACCCTCCACGGGGACAAAGAAGGAACAACACGAGGAGAAATATTAGAAATATGAACGGAAAGAGAACCCTGTTAGCGAGATAACTGGACAGAAAGAGGGAGGTGGTGAAGAGGAACAGGAACCGCAGGAGGGGTAAAAGTTAAAGCACGACAGAGGCGAGAGGAAGGATGTTGCAAGGACCGCGCAAGATAGTGAAGACAGTAGCGATCAAGGCGGTCCTGGAGAGACAGGAAGCCAATGACAACATACATGCCGAGAACGGGAGTCGAACGAAAGGCACCAGAACTGAGGCGCAACCCGGAATGGTGCAAAGCATCAAGACGGCGAAGAGTAGAAGGCGATGCGGACGAGTAAGCAGGGCAACCATAATCGAGCTTAGACAGGACGAGAGAGGAATGTAAAGCAAGGAGAGTGCGCCTATCCGCTCCGCATGAAGTATGGGACAATACCCAAAGGAGGGTAAGGGCCTTAGAGCCCTCAACACGGAGGTAAGAGATATGGGAAGACCAAGACAAACGAATGTTAAAGAATAACCCCAAAAGCTTCGTGGAATCTTTGTACTCAAGGGGATGACCATAAAGTGACAAAGAGGGTCGAAGAACGACCCGTTTCCGAGTAAAAGTCATGGCACAAGTCTTAGTAGAAGAGAACTTGAAGCCATGATCGGTGGCCCAAGACGACATGGCGTCAATCGCAAGTTGAAGCCGGCGCTGAAGGAGAGGCGAATCATCACCCTGACAGTAAAGGGCAAGATCATCGACATAGAAATTGGAGAAGACGCCTGAAGGAAGAGAGGAAAGAAGACCATTGAGGGCAACCAGAAAAAGAGCAGGGCTCAGAACACTACCCTGGGGCACACTTCGTATTGCTGAAAAGAGGCAGAGAGAGAGCGGTACCAAGCCTCACCCGAAAGGAACGACGAGAGAGGAAGCTGCGGAGAAAGAGAGGGAGATGATCACGAAGGCCAAAAGAATGAAGCTGGGATAGTATATGATATCGCCAAGTGGTGTTGTAAGCCTTTTCCAGGTCAAAAAGGACGGTAACAACGGAGGTCCTCGCAGCAAAAGCAGTACGAATATAGACCTTCAAGTTCACCAGGACATTTATTGTGCTGCGGCACTTGCGGAAACCAAATTAAGAAGGGGAGAGGAGGTGATGGTGTTCCAGGAACCACATCAGACGAACGTTAATTATACGTTCAAAGAGTTTGCAGACACAACTTGTGAGAGCAATAGGGCGAAAGTCCTTAGGGGAAGTTTCCAGAGACCCCGGTTTGCGAATAGGGAGGACAACGGCATCGAGCCAGTCCTCAGGGACTGACGACGACTCCCAGATCCGATTATACAGACTCAGTAAATACTGAGACGTGCACGGAGGGAGATAGCGAAGCATCTCATAATGAATACCATCGGAGCCCGCCGCCGAAGAACCGCAGAGGGCCAGGGCAGAACGAAGTTCAGAGAGAGAGAAGGGATCGTTATAGGGAAGTCGAAGACGAGTGCAGAAATCTAAAGGACGAGACTCAAGGACAGGTTTACGAAGAAGGAAAGATTGGGCAAGATGAAGGCCAGAGCTAACAGAAGAAAACTGGGAACCCAGTTCGGTAAAAGGAAAAGATTAACGCTCCCGGTGCTTCAAGTTGAGGACGGCTTCCTCAAGCTTCTAATGGACACACGCACGGGAGAAGGCAGGATGGGCCTCACCGCATTTGAGGCAGCGAGCCTGGGGAGAAGTGCACTCCGACTCAGAGTGACCTTCGCCCCCACACAAAGGACAGAGAGACAGTCACAGAGCAGCGGAGGGCACCATGCCCAAACCTCCAGCACTTCTTACAGAGCCGAGGAGAAGGAATGTACTCCTGGACAGAGAATCTGGCACCAGCAAGAATGACAGAGGGTGGAAGGGTAGTACCATCAAAGGTAATCTTCACAACCCGAAGGGGCTGACGGCGACGACCACGAGGGGGACGAGTAAACGTGTGCACCCGGAGGATAGAATGGCCCTGGGCCTCAAGGATATGCTGAATATCATCGTGGCAGTCCTGCAGATTACGAACACCGGTCGCAACATGGGGCGGGAGGAGAATAGTGCCAACACTGTCATTCAATTTACCGTTCTTTGAGACCCGAACAGGGGTCTCGCCAAGGCAGGATAAGGCAGCCAAGCGGGAAGCTGCATCCTGAGGAGCAGCAGCAACGATACGTGTACCGAGACGGGTGGGGGTTGAAGGTGACAGAGGCATCTACGGAATCAACAAGGTGCCCATGGAGGGAAAAATCGTCAGGAGGCGCAGAATCAAGAGGGAGATGATCAAAGTATTTGGCCCACGAAGCAGGACCAAACAAGGCTTGACAGGCATTAGAACGGGAAGGAATCGAGCGAGTGCGACCGTGTCGAGGACGGCGTTGAGAAGTATAGTAACCAACTGTTTACTATTTGTGTGTGTGTGTGTGTACTCACCTAGTTGTACTCACCTAGTTGTGTTTGCGGGGGTTGAGCTCTGGCTCTTTGGTCCCGCCTCTCAACCGTCAATCAACAGGTGTACAGATTCCTGAGCCTATCGGGCTCTGTCATATCTACACTTGAAACTGTGTATGGAGTCAGCCTCCACCACATCACTTCCTAATGCATTCCATTTGTCAACCACTCTGACACTAAAAAAGTTCTTTCTAATATCTCTGTGGCTCATTTGGGCACTCAGTTTCCACCTGTGTCCCCTTGTGCGTGTTCCCCTTGTGTTAAATAGACTGTCTTTATCTACCCTATCAATCCCCTTCAGAATCTTGAATGTGGTGATCATGTCCCCCCTAACTCTTCTGTCTTCCAGCGAAGTGAGGTTTAATACCCGTAGTCTCTCCTCGTAGTTCATACCTCTCAGCTCGGGTACTAGTCTGGTGGCAAACCTTTGAACCTTTTCCAGTTTAGTCTTATCCTTGACTAGATATGGACTCCATGCTGGGGCTGCATACTCCAGGATTGGCCTGACATATGTGGTATACAAAGTTCTGAATGATTCTTTACACAAGTTTCTGAATGCCGTTCGTATGTTGGCCAGCCTGGCATATGCCGCTGATGTTATCCGCTTGATATGTGCTGCAGGAGACAGGTCTGGCGTGATATCAACCCCCAAGTCTTTTTCCTTCTCTGACTCCTGAAGAATTTCCTCTCCCAGATGATACCTTGTATCTGGCCTCCTGCTCCCTACACCTATCTTCATTACATTACATTTGGTTGGGTTAAACTCTAACAACCATTTGTTCGACCATTCCTTCAGCTTGTGTGTGTGTGTGTGTGTGTGTGTGTGTGTGTGTGTGTGTGTGTACAAAAAAAAGTAGTTAGTAAAAAGTTGATTGACAGTTGAGAGGTGGGCCGAAAGAGCAAAATTCAACCCCTGCAAACAGAACTAGGTGGATACACACACGCACACTCTCACACACACAGGAAGCAGCTCCGTAACAGCTGTCTAACTCCCAGGTATATATTTACCGCTAGGTAACAGGGACATTCAGGGTGAAAGAAACTTTGCCCATTTGTTTCTGCCTGGTGCGGGAATCGAACCCGCGCCACAGAATTACGTGCCCTGCTCGCTGTCCACTCGGCAACCAGACCCCTTCGCTAGTCTCGTGTGTGTGTGTGTGTGTGTGTGTGTGGTGTGGTGTGTGTGTGTGTGTGTGTGTGTGTGTGTGTGTGTGTGTGTGTGTGTGTGTGTGTGTGTGTGTGTGTGTGTGTGTGTGTGTCTGTCTGTCTGTTTTGTGTATGAGTGTGTGTGTGTGTGTGTCTGTCTGTCTGTTTTGTGTATGAGTGTGTGTGTGTGTGTGTGTGTGTGTGTGTGTGTGTGTGTGTGTGTGTGTGTGTGTGTGTGTGTGTGTGTGTGTGTGTGTGTGTGTGTGTGTAACGTCTATGGAGAGACTAGCAAAGGACAGAGTGAGAGAGCGGGAGGGAGAGAGTGAGAGAGCGGGAGGGAGAGAGTGAGAGAGCGGGAGGGAGAGAGTGAGAGAGCGGGAGGGAGAGAGTGAGAGAGCGGGAGGGAGAGAGTGACAGAGCGGGAGGGAGAGAGTGACAGAGCGGGAGGGAGAGAGTGACAGAGCGGGAGGGAGAGAGTGAGAGAGCGGGAGGGAGAGAGTGAGAGAGCGGGAGGGAGAGAGTGAGAGAGCGGGAGGGAGAGAGTGAGAGAGCGGGAGGGAGAGAGTGAGAGAGCGGGAGGGAGAGAGTGAGAGAGCGGGAGGGAGAGAGTGAGAGAGCGGGAGGGAGAGAGTGAGAGAGCGGGAGGGAGAGAGTGAGAGAGCGGGAGGGAGAGAGTGAGAGAGCGGGAGGGAGAGAGTGAGAGAGCGGGAGGGAGAGAGTGAGAGAGCGGGAGGGAGAGAGTGAGAGAGCGGGAGGGAGAGAGTGAGAGAGCGGGAGGGAGAGAGTGAGAGAGCGGGAGGGAGAGAGTGAGAGAGCGGGAGGGAGAGAGTGAGAGAGCGGGAGGGAGAGAGTGAGAGAGCGGGAGGGAGAGAGTGAGAGAGCGGGAGGGAGAGAGTGAGAGAGCGGGAGGGAGAGAGTGAGAGAGCGGGAGGGAGAGAGTGAGAGAGCGGGAGGGAGAGAGTGAGGGAGCGGGAGGGAGAGAGTGAGGGAGTGGGAGGGAGAGAGTGAGAGAGCGGGAGGGAGAGAGTGAGAGAGCGGGAGGGAGAGAGTGAGAGAGCGGGAGGGAGAGAGTGAGAGAGCGGGAGGGAGAGAGTGAGAGAGCGGGAGGGAGAGAGTGAGGGAGCGGGAGGGAGAGAGTGAGGGAGCGGGAGGGAGAGAGTGAGAGAGCGGGAGGGAGAGAGTGAGAGAGCGGGAGGGAGAGAGTGAGAGAGCGGGAGGGAGAGCGAGGGGGGGGGGGGTGAACCAAGGGTTCAAGATAAACAACAAGTAGAAGTTTTATCACCCAATATGTTCAGCTCAG
>NC_091214.1:27150283-27165283 GCF_040958095.1 Procambarus clarkii
CCCCTCCCCCCCCTCCCGCCGATTCCCACCCTTCTACCCCTCCCCCCCTCCCGCCGAGTCCCTCCTCCCCCCCTTTCCTTCCTGTCCTCCCTGCCCTTTCACCCCATACCCTCCCTGTCCCTCCCCCTTCACTTGACCCCCTACTCCTCATCCCAGTATCCTCTGCAACCCTGTTATCCACCTCACAAATCCCACAGGACTATTGTGTTATGAGGAAAGAGAGAAAAGAAAGAGGTGGGGGTGGTGTACCCCCTGCTGGTAAGAAAAGGATGGGATTTTGAGGAGATGGTTGCTCAGGGCTGTGAAGGTTTCAGTGACTACATAACAGTTACAATAACAACTGAAGGGCAAAAAATTATAGTCGTTATCTTGAGGTTATCTTGAGATGATTTCGGGGCTTAGTGTCCCCGCGGCCCGGTCCTCGACCAGGCCTCGTAGTCATATATAATCCACCATCAAATGACAGAGTACCTAGACAGGAATATGATAGAAACAACATGGCCACCATTAACATAATAGAGAGAGCAGCTTCTGTTGCTAGCCAGAATGGATCTTGACTACTAATCATGGGAGACTTCAACCATGGGAAGATAGATTGGGAGACCAGAGACCCGCATGGAGGACCAGGAACATGGAGAGCTAAGCTGCTGGACGTGGCAGCTTAGCATAGCATTAGAAGGTTTGCTAACGCTAACTGCCTTAGTAGATTACCCTAGATGAAAGACTATCAGATATAGATGTGACAGCAGGGAAGGTAATGAAACAGTTGACAACACTGGATGCAACTAAAGCGGTTGGACCAGACAAAGTATCACCGTGGTTACTAAGGCCCTCTCCTTCCTCATCATGTCCCTCTGGAGGAATACTTTTTTGAATTCTCCCACATGTTGCAGGTGACTTTTCTTTGTTAGAATCATCTCCTTTGTGTTCTTGTTAGCAAACCCACTCTAGCTGCTCCAGACCCCAGTAGCCCTCCAGACCCCCAGAGAAAAGGTGAACTCTGGTACCAAAGTTTCCAAGAAGAGTCTCAAGGTTTGGTACACCAATGATGATGGGGTATCCAAAAAAGCAGAAGAGATAAAAGAAACAGTGAGGCAGATCCATAGTTACAATAGTGGAAACTAAAATAAATAACATGATCTCGGATGCAATCTTTCCAGAGGGCTACCAGGTGATAAGAAAAGAGAGGACACAGAGACAGGGAGGGGGAGTGGTACTCCTAATAAAGCGGAAATGGAAGTTTGAAGACCTGGAAAATCGGGTTACCAATGAGTGCACAAGCTTCATACATGGAACTCTGACAGTAGATGGGAGGAAGATTGTGATCTTGGTAATCTACAATTCCCCTCCAAACAGTAGAAGACCCAGGCAGGAGTATGATAACAAGGCTTGTATAGGTGAACTGCAGAAGGCAGCAACAATAGCTTAGAAAAAGAGTGAAACTGCTGGTTATGGGGGACCTAAATCATGGAGAGATCAATTGGGAATCCCCCATGGAGGGGAGGAAACGTGGGGAACAAAGTTAGTAGACGTTTGACGTTACAGACAGGAATTTCCTAACACGACATGTGAAGGAAGACAAAAGGGAAAGAAGAAGAGATGCACCGAGCCTATTAGACTTTATTTTCACCCAGAACGTAAAAGACATCGAAAATTTAGAACATGAAATACCTCTAGGAGCCAGTGACCATTGTGTCCTAATCTTTGACTACATGATGGAGCTTAAAATTGTGACCAAAGAACAAGAGATCTGGAAAAGGAGAGTTGACTACAGGAATGGGGACTACTGGAAGATAAGGACCTATCTGGGAGAAGTGCAGTGGGAGGAAGAAATTTGAGGAGAAACAGTCCAGGATATGATGGACCTAGTCATATGGAAATCTGACTATAAATATAGGAGGCCGATGAGAGATTTATATCAACAGTAAAGGAAAAAAAGTAAGAGGGAATATAATAACCCATGGTTTAAAAAACAGTGTTAGGAAGCAAAAATGAGAAGCAGGAGGGAATGGAGGAAGTACAGAAGACAAAGGACAACAGGATCAGATGCAACAGAGCTACGAACGATTACATTAACATAAGACGAACATCGGGAAGAAATTATGAGAACGATATTGCAATCAAAGCGAAAAAGCAACCTAAATTACTACACAGCCATATAAGAAGAAAAATGTCGGTGAACGACCAAGTGACAAGAGTAAGGAAGACAGAGGGGGCATATACTGAAAGTGACAAGGAAATCTGCGAGGCACTGAATGCCAGTTTCCATGGAGTGTTCACAACCGAGCCTGAGCAGCTCCCATTGTTAGAAGAGATTACCCTAGATGAAAGACAATCAGATATAGAGGTGACAGCAGAGGAGGTAATGAAACAGTTGACAACACTGGATGCAACTAAAGCGGTTGGACCAGACAAAGTATCAACGTGGTTACTAAATGAGGCAGTGCAGGCCCTCAGCGTGCCTCTGGCAAGAATCATTAATGAATCACGTATCTCGACGAGGGGGCTTCCAGTTGCTGGAAGAAGGCAAATGGGTACAAATCTTCAAGAAAGGGGATAATGAGAAGGCACTTGACTACAGACCTGTATCACTGACAAGCATCCCCTGCAAAAAACTTGAAAGAATAATTAGTTATCTTCTTATCTTGAAATGATTTCGGGGCTTTTTAGTGTCCCCGCAGTCCGGTTTTTGACCAGGCCTCCATCCCCAGGAAGCAGCCCGTGACAGCTGACTAACTCCCACGTACCTATTTACTGCTAGGTAACAGGCGCATCAGGGTGAAAAACTCTGCCCATCGTTTCTCGCCGGCGCCCGGGATCGAACCCGGGACCACAGGATCACGCGCCCAGTGTTCTGTCCGCTCAGCCACCGGCTCCCCTAAATGTCTAGATCTAGATGCCTAGATCCCCCCTCCCCCTTAGCTGTCACCACCGGCTAAGGCTGGTTGCACACCTTAAGAAAATTAGGTTTGTAAACATCACTATGGGTTCTGGAAGGAAATTATCCCTAACAAATCTCCTAGAATTCTACGATAAAATAACAAGGATAAGGCAGGAAAGGGAAGGCTGGGCAGACTGCATATTTCTTGACTGCCAAAATGTCTTTGATACAGTACCACACATGAGACTGCTATTCAAATTTGAGAGGCAGGCAGGAGTAAGTGGAAAGGCCCTAGTATGGGTAAGGAACTACCTAACAGGAAGGAGCCAGAGAGTAACGGTAACGGGCGAGAAGTCGGAATGACGAACAGTAACGAGTGAAGTACCTCAAGGATCAGTGCTGGGACCAGTTCTATTTCTAATACATGTTAACGACATGTTTACGGGAGTAGTGTCCTACATGTCGGTGTTCGTGGATGACGCAAAATTGATAAGAGGAGTTGTGACAGATGAGGATTGTACGATCCTCCAAGAGGACTTGAACAGGCTGCAGAGATGGTCAGAGAAATGGCTACTGGAGTTCAATGCGAGCAAATGTAAAGTTATGGACATGGGATCAGAGGATAGGAGACCAAAGGGACAGTACACAATGAAGGGAAACTACGTACCTGTGACGATTCGAGAAAGAGACCTGGGAGTGGACGTAACACCTAATCTATCTTCTGAGGCACATGTAAATAGGATATCAACAGCAGCGTACTCTACATTAGCAAAAGTTAGAACATCATTCAGAAACCTAAGTAAGGAGGCGTTTAGGGTGCTTTAAACTGCCTATGTGAGACCAGTCTTTGAGAATGCCGCCTCATCATGGAGTCCCCACCTGAAGAAACACATAAGGAAACTGGAAAAGGTTCAGAAGTTTGCGATAAAGCTCGTCCCCGAGTTACGAGGGATGGGGATATGAAGAGCCTCTGAAGGAACTGAACCTTACGACACTAGAAAAATAAAGGGAGAGGGGGGGGGGGATATGACAGGAATGTATAAAATACTCAGGGGCATTGACAGAGTGGACATAGACGAAACGTTCACTCGGAATAGTAATAGAACGAGGGGACATGGGTGGAAGCAGGAAACTCAAATGAGTCACAGAGATGTTAGGAAGCTTTCTTTTAGCGTGAGAGTAGTGGAAAAATGGAATGCACTTTAAGGAGCAGGTTGTGGAAGCAAACTCTATTCATAATTTTAAAACTAGGTATGATAGGGAAATAGGCCAAGAGTCATTGCGGTAAACAACCGATGGCTAGAAAGGCGGGATCCAAGAGTCAATGCTTGATTCGGCAGGCTCAAATAGGTGAGTACACACACACACACACACACACACACACACACACACACACACACACACACACACCCACACACCCTCCATGATGAGGCGGCATTCTCAAAGACTGGTCTCACATAGGCAGTTTAAAGCACCCTAAACGCCTCCTTACTAAGGTTTCTGAATGATGTTCTAACCCCTCTACACCACAAAGCACCCAGTACACTCTGTGTTAGAGTACACACACGGAAGAACGGACTCATTTATTCACTTAACATGTACTCAGAATTAGAGTTAATGTCCCATTATTCACCATGATGAACACGTGCACTGTTCACCGCGGTGGTGAAACAATCCTCCTCCGACAACTGTGATGAAGAGAAACTTCTCCTTCACCGTGGAAGCGATTGGGCTGCGAGCTGAACATTGTATCGGTTCCATATGTTATTCCGACGGGATCATTTCCCACTGAAAACATTTTCCTGTAAAAACCTCGTTTGTATTCATGAAGATGGTGGAGTGAGAGAGGCCAGGGGCGGCCGTGTGTTTTATGGCCGCTTGCTCCCGCTCCCCGGTGGTGTTGGCGGCGGTGGCGGCGTGGGCGGCGGCGTGGGCGGCGGCGTGGGCGGCGGCGTGGGCGGCGGCGGCGGCGTGGGCGGCGGCGGCGGCGTGGGCGGCGGCGGCGTGGGCGGCATGGGCGGCGGCGTGGGCGGCATGGGCGGCGGCGTGGGCGGCGGTGACGGCGGCGTGGGCGGCACACGCCACATCTGTAGCCTGCAAGGATCTGTACAGTTGCACAGATCCTTGCCTTAGTGTTCTGTATTTTGGTGTTGACGGTGACCAACTCCACTGTCTCTTGTGTTGGGTCAGACCTCGCCACCCGCCTCCACACACGCACTCACACTCGCACACACACGCGCACACGCACACACGTAGGCCACTATTCCCGGGAGGGAGGGGAATATAACACAGGCCTCCCTCCACCCCCCCCCCCCCCCGCCTCCCACAATCGCCTGCACTTCCCCAACCAGTTTTTTTTTTTTTTATTATTATTAAAGAGGATGGAGAGGCACAGGTGAAGGGAAGTTTAGAAATGGGAAGTATAGTGAGTGTTTCCCCGCCCTCATCCGTAATTATATAGGACCCACTGTGACCAAGTGGACTGCACACGCAAAAACGCACCCGCGCGCGCGCACACACAGGACGCTGGAGGCTGATTGGACAGCACGATGGATACGAAGTCCTGTGAATTGTGGTTCGATTCCCGGCGCCGGAGGATAGTGGCATACAGTATATTTTATATATTATATATATATTATATATATTATATATATATATGTCGTACCTAGTAGCCAGAACGCACTTCTCAGCCTACTATGCAAGGCCCGATTTGCCTAATAAGCCAAATTTTCCTGAATTAATATATTTTCTCTAGTTTTTTCTTATGAAATGATAAAGCTACCCATTTGATTATGTATGAGGTCAATTTTTTTTGTTGGAGCTAAAATTAACGTAGATATATGACCGAACCTAACCAACCCTACCTAACCTAACCTAACCTATCTTTATAGGTTAGGTTAGGTAGCCGAAAAAGTTAGGTTAGGTAGTCGAAAAACAATTAATTACTGAAAACTTGGCTTATTAGGCAAATTGGGCCTTGCATAGTAGGCTGAGAAGTGCGTTCTGGCTACTAGGTACGACATATATATATATATATATATATATATATATATATATATATATATATATATATATATATATATATATATATATATATATATATATATATGTCGTACCTAGTAGCCAGAACTCACTTCTCAGCCTACTATGCAAGGCCCGATTTGCCTAATAAGCCAAGTTTTCATGAATTAATGTTTTTTCGTCTACCTAACCTACCTAACCTAACCTAGCTTTTTTTGGCTACCTAACCTAACCTTACCTATATATATAGGTTAGGTTAGGTTAGGTAGGGTTGGTTAGGTTCGGTCATATATCTACGTTAATTTTAACTCCAATAAAAAAAAATTGACCTCATACATAGTGAAAAGGGTAGCTTTATCATTTCATAAGAAAAAAATTATAGTAAATATATTAATTCAGGAAAACTTGGCTTATTAGGCATAACCCCACCACCCTCCAGCTTAAGGGACGAAAAATGCAGACTGACCCCTCACTCATCTGGTGCCTTCGGGAGGTAGAGATGTTTGAGATATATATATCTCGAACTATCTACTTCTTTTGTAAGGTCTGATGGCGTAGTGGGTTAAAGCATACTAGTTATGCCAGCTACTGGAAGGTAGTTGTGCTTTCTGGGTTCGAGTCCCACTGGTGGGTGTTGTCCAAAGATTGTTTATCTTCACTTGTGGTTTATGCAAGTATAGGCTTATAAGCTGGACACGAGTTCTCTCACATTGACAGTGGCTTGACGAAAAATGCAGACTGACCCCTCACTCATCTGGTGCCTTCGGGAGGTAGAGATGTTTGAGATATATATATCTCGAACTATCTACTTCTTTTGTAAGGTCTGATGGCGTAGTGGGTTAAAGCATACTAGTTATGCCAGCTACTGGAAGGTAGTTGTGCTTTCTGGGTTCGAGTCCCACTGGTGGGTGTTGTCCAAAGATTGTTTATCTTCACTTGTGGTTTATGCAAGTATAGGCTTATAAGCTGGACACGAGTTCTCTCACATTGACAGTGGCTTGACGAAAAATGCAGACTGACCCCTCACTCATCTGGTGCCTTCGGGAGGTAGAGATGTTTGAGATATATATATATCTCGAACTATCTACTTCTTTTGTAAGGTCTGATGGCGTAGTGGGTTAAAGCATACTAGTTATGCCAGCTACTGGAAGGTAGTTGTGCTTTCTGGGTTCGAGTCCCACTGGTGGGTGTTGTCCAAAGATTGTTTATCTTCACTTGTGGTTTATGCAAGTATAGGCTTATAAGCTGGACACGAGTTCTCTCACATTGACAGTGGCTTGACGAAAAATGCAGACTGACCCCTCACTCATCTGGTGCCTTCGGGAGGTAGAGATGTTTGAGATATATATATCTCGAACTATCTACTTCTTTTGTAAGGTCTGATGGCGTAGTGGGTTAAAGCATACTAGTTATGCCAGCTACTGGAAGGTAGTTGTGCTTTCTGGGTTCGAGTCCCACTGGTGGGTGTTGTCCAAAGATTGTTTATCTTCACTTGTGGTTTATGCAAGTATAGGCTTATATATATATATATATATATATATATATATATATATATATATATGCGAACAAGCCTGAATGGTCCCCAGGACAATATGCAACTGAAAACTCACACCCCAGAAGTGACTCGAACCCATACTCCCAGGAGCAACTGGTATGTACAAGACGCCTTAATCCACTTGACCATCACGACCGGACATAATGAGGTGATAGCCGAGGCTATTTGAACCACCCCACCGCCGGCACTCGGATAGTAATCTTGGGCATAGCATTTTACCAAATGAGGTGATTTGGTAAAATGCTATGCCCAAGATTACTATCCGAGTGCCGGCGGTGGGGTGGTTCAAATAGCCTCGGCTATCACCTCATTATGTCCGGTCGTGATGGTCAAGTGGATTAAGGCGTCTTGTACATACCAGTTGCTCCTGGGAGTATGGGTTCGAGTCACTTCTGGGGTGTGAGTTTTCAGTTATATATATATATATATATATATATATATATATATATATATATATATATATATATATATATATATATATATATATATATATACATACATACACCGGGTACACGTGGCAGTACCCGTTTACGCGTTGCTGTGGCTCTGCAATGCATGAGAGTTGCAGAGCCACGGCAACCTTCGCTGTCCCCCCAGTCCTCCCCACCATTCACCCCTCACCAGCCTCCTCGGCCTCCCCACCATTCCCCACTCCCTCGTCCCCACCATCCCAAACTCCCCCGTGCCCGCGTCCTCCCCACCATCTCTCACTTCCGTCCCCTCGGCCTCCCCACCATTCCCCACTCCCTCGTCCGATTCCTTCCCAAATAGTCTGATGTTCCCATCACTGAAATATGAGAAAAACAGTTTAAAAATGAAATGAAAATATGAAAAAATAAAAAAATAAACTATACTCACGAGATGAATGGTAAGGTAAACAACACAGCTCAATTCCAACACAATTCACACAAAATAAATAAATCAAAATTAAAATAAATAAAAATCTGTGAAAATTCAATTTATCAATGCAAACAAAAACATTGAAAGTGAATTGTAACATATTTAATATAGCATGTGTGTTGCTCTTACATGCAACAGATGGCGCCATTTTTTCAAGAAAAGCATAGTTTTACCTGTCACAGGTGTGGCATCTATACTTATACTTACAAAATGAATGGTATGGTAAACAACACAGCTCAATTCCAACACTATGTCACAAAATAATTCAATAAAAAAAATAAATCGAAATCTATGAAAATAAAATTTATCAGTGTAGTCGGAAACATTGAAATGGAATTCGGGACATATTTAGTATAGTGTATGTTGCAAGACATGGCGCTGTTTTTACAATACAATTACAATACAATTTTATTTAGGTAAGGTACATACATACAATAAATATTTACAAGGATTGTTTAACTTATAGGTATAGCTAGTACATACAATGCCTAAAGCCACTATTACGCAAAGCGTTTCGGGCAAAGCGTTTTTTTCAAAAATGCATGTTTTTACTTGTCACAGGAGGGGAGGCATCTATATAATAGGTATATAAAAAGACGCACCTATTCGAGTGCAACGTTGTGTCAAAATTTCAAAGCAATCGGTAAAGAGGTTTCGAAGATTTCCCTCACATGAAAAACACCGTTTTTTCAGAAAAAGCATATTTTTTTACTGTCACAGACATAACATCTATATAGTATGTATATAAAAACCCGCTCGGATGCAAATAGAACGTTGTGTGAAAATTTCAAAGCAATTGGTGAATAACTTTCGGAGATTAGCGATTTTGAACAAACGAACATTTCCATCCCCCCCCCCCCGCAAGCACAACTAGGTGAAAATTTAGTGTGAATAAATGCCGTGTTATGGAATGTGGAGTTGGATAAAATAGACCACACACAACTTACAAATTATGTAGAAAGGAATGACAGAAGTCTAATAAAGAACTAGACCTACGGGTGGTTTTGGACAGTCAGTTGTCGCCAGAGGAACACACAACGAACATTGTGGGAGGAGCGTATGCATCGCTTTCCAACTTCACACTTGTTGTTAATTATATGGATGGTGAAATACTAAAGAAACTGTTTATGACTTTTGAGAGACCAAGACTGGAATATGCGGCAGTTGTGTGGTGCCCAAATCTCAAGAAGCACATCAATAAACTGGAAAAGCTGCAACAACATGCTACAAAATAGCTTCCGGAACTGAAAAACAATTGTTACGAAGAGAGACTAGACGCGTTAAACATGCCAAAACTAGAAGACAAAAGAAAGACGTGATATGATTACCACTTTTGATTTGACCAAATTGACAAAGAAGAATTCCTGAAACAAGCAACTTCAAGAACAAGATGACACAGATTCAAGTTAAGGAAACAAAAATGCCCCCAAAAATTTGTAAGGTTTCTTTTGGAAACAAAATGATAGACGGATGTAACACGCTAAGTGAGACGGTGGTGGAGGCTAAAACCGTCAGTAGCTTCAAAACTTACTACGAGAAAGAGAACTGGGAAGACAGGACACCACGAGCGTAGCTCTCATCCTGTAACTGCACTTAGGTAATCACACGCACACACGCACAAATCCAAATTTGAATTTGGAATTTAAAAGGTGACACCCCTAGTGATAACACCTGCACCAGAGGAGCTCCAGGATATTTCACAATTCCTAAGTATTGTAGTGCAGGTTAATGATGGTGAGTGGTGTCATAAGGAACATAGAGGTGCAGTGCTTTGGAAAAATTCGAGAGATAACATCAATGTGCAAAGTGAAGTGAAAATTTGTTTGAGAAAAAGTTGCCCAAGTGTTCACAGAGCAGACAACAACATTCAAGATGGCCGCCGGCAAGAAGGAAAACAAAAGAGACAACACAATAAATTGGGAAAATTAGATATTATAGTGAACTATCATGTAGAAATAATCAGCAAATTTAAAGTAATGAGCACTTGAGTAGCAAAGTATCAGGTCTTGAGGGTTTAGTAAAAGACTTTTGCAACGATAAGAATCAATTGGAAACAAATTGCAAAGCCATGGAAGAGGAAAATAAACTTTTAAAAATAGCTTTGGAAGATGTTAAAACAAATTTAAACATAAATGACTATGATAGGTTAGGTAAGGATATCCAACAGGAAAAACAGCTTTTGTCAGCACAGATAGAGGAAGTTACACAGGGAATAGAAAAGTGCAAGAAAGATATGCAGCTCACCTATGGACAAGTGGCCAAGGAGAAGGAAAGAACAGAAGAAGCAGTAAAGGAAGCCAAACACTGCAGCAACCAGGATAAAACAAACATTAGGCTGGAAGTCAGAAAGGAATTGGCATCTAACCCGAAGTTGGTGCAAAACACAGTTGATCGGAGTAAGTCCCTGATCATTTTTGGCTGCAAAGAAAAGGAGATAACATCTAGGTCAGAAAGAGCTGTAGAAGAAGCGAAAGTAGTAGATAAAATTGTTGGCCTCGTGGAAGGTCTTACAACCATAGAGAATGTGTGCGACTACAGGAGAATAGGCAGGTACGTAAAAGGGAAAGATCGACCTTTGAGGATCACCCTAAACGGTGCCAAACAGATGGAAGAAGTACTAAGGAATGCTAGAAAATTACAAAGTGTTGAGGATGGGAAAAGTGTGGTCGTTGAGATGAGATCTTTCAAGAGAAGACGGAGAAGCTAAAACTAAACCTCGTACAGGCAAAACGTCTAAATGAGAGCAGGAATGAAGAAGAAATCAATTATTTTTTCTACAAAGTGATAGGGGTAGGCAGACCAGTAAAGTGGTACATAAAGGCAAACCAACAAAATCACTAGAGAGAGGGGGAGTGAAGAATAAGCAAAGAGGGAACAAGTTCCTCAAGATTGCATACACCAACATAAATGGAGTGAGATCAAAGATACTGGAGTTAAGTGATGTAATACAGCTGCAGACACCAGACATTGTTGCACTCATGAAGATGAAACTTGAAGATGATAATATTTTAAAGGTCATATTCCCAAGGGGGCTACTCAGTCTGGAGATGGGACAGAAAAATTAGGAAAGGCGGTGGCGTTGCTGTGCTGGTGAAAGAACACCTAAAGGTAAATGAAATAATGACTGCCAATCCACAAGAAGTTGACATAATAGCACTAGAGATCTGCAATCAGGATGATAAACTAATGATCATAAATGCATATAGTCCACCGCCAAGCAGCACATGGTCAAAGGAGAAGCTAGATAGTAAACGAGAAGGTCTTATAACAATAATGAGAGAGATTATAGTGAAAGCTGATAAAGATAGATCTGGTAAAGATAGCTGATAAAGATAGTCGGCGACTTCAACTTGAAATCCATAGACTGGGAGGCATATGAAGCTAGAACAAAGGATTTTTGGAGTTTTAGATTCGTAAACCTCATCCTGGAAACATTAATGTTTCAGCATTTTAAACAAGCTACGAGGATGAGGGAAGGGGATGTTCCCTCCATGCTGGATTTGACATTTACCAGTAAAGAGGAAGAGATATTTGACATTCAGTACCTCCCTCCCTTATGTAAAAGTGACCATGTCTTATTTGGAATAAAGTATGCAATGCGTTATAATCTGGAAGAAAATGAGGTTGAAGCAGTTGAAAAGCCTGATTTCTGGAGAGGTCATTATGGGGAAATCAGACATTTCTTTATGGAATTTGACTGGAAAGACTAGCTGTTAGGACATGAAGTAAATAAGATGTATGTTAAATTTTTTGAAATATATGATAAAGGTACAACAAATTTTATACCAAAGCAGAGATGCAGAATTAGGAAACAGGATTGGTTCAACAGAAATTGCGAGAGGGCAGAGACCAGAAGACACAAAAATGAAATCAAAATAGGAAGAGGCCAAACCTCCAAACATACCAGTGATACAAAGATGCGAGAAACAACTACACGACAGTGAGGAGAGAGGCAGAGAGAATTTTTTGAAAAGGGATTGCAGACAAATGTAAAACAGAACAAGGTCTATTCTATAAATTCATAAATAACAAATTGCAGGTAAAGAATAATATTCAGAGGTTGAAAATGGGAAATAGATTCAGGGAAAATGAAAAAGAAATGTGTGAAACATTAAACAAAAAGTTCCAAAGTGTGTTTGTACAAAATTAAATCTTCAGGGAACCAGATACAATAAGAATTCCAGAGAACAACATAGAGGACATAGAGGTGTTTAGAAATGAAGGGGAAAAAATGCTCAAGGAGCTCGGTAAGAAGAAAGCAGTTGGTCCGGATGGAGTTTCACCATGGGTTCTGAGAGAATGTGCACCTGAGCTCAGCATTTCACTTCAACTTATTTTTCAGGTATCCCTGTGTACAGGAGTCGTAGCAGATGTGTGGAAAAAGGCTAACATAGTTCCAATCTACAAAAGTGGCAGCAGGGAAGATCCCCTCAATTATAGACCGGTATCATTGATAAGTGTAATCAAAATATTGGAAAAAATAAATAAAACTAAACGGGTAGAACACCTGGAGAAAAATGATATTATATCAGACAGACAGTATGGTTTTCGATCTAGAGGATCCTGTGTATCGAATTTACTCAGTTTCTATGATCGAGCAACAGACATTTTACAGGAAAGAGATGGTTGGGTTGACTGCATCTATCTGGACCTAAAAAAGACTTTCACAGAAGAGGTTGTTCTGGAACTGGAACATTTTGGAGGGTTGACAGGTAAGCTTCTAACATGGAGGAAAAATTTCCTGATAGAAAAATGAGGGCAGTGATCAGAGGCAATGTTTCGGACTGGAGAAATGTCACAAGTGGAGTACCACAGGGTTCAGTTCTTGCACCAGTGATGTTTATTGTCTACATAAATGATCTACCAGTTGGTATACAGAATTATATGAACATGTTTGCTGATGATGCTAAGATAATAGGAAGGATAAGAAACTTAGATGATTGTCATGCCCTTCAAGATGACCTGGACAAAATAAGTATATGGAGGACCAGTTGGCAAATGTAATTTAATGTGAATAAATGCCATTTTATGGAATGTGGAATTGGAGAACATAGACCCCACACAACCTATATATTATGTCAGAAATCTTTAAAGAATTCTGTCAAAGAAAGTGATCTAGGGGTGGTTCTAGATACAAAATTATCACCTGAGGACCACATAATGAACGTTGTGTGAAGATCCTTTGCTACACTTTCTAACTTCAGAATTGCTTTTAAATACATGGATGGAGAAATACTAAAGAAATTGTTCATGACTCGTTAGACCAAAGCTGGAATATGCAGCGGTTGTGTGGTGCCCATATCTTAAGAAACACATCAACAAACTGGAATAGGTGCAACGATATGCCACTAAGTGGCTCCCAGAACTGAAGGACAAGAGCTTCGAGGAGAGGTTAGAGGCATTAAATATTCAAAACTAGAAGATAGAAGATAGAGGCGATATGATTTCTACGTACAAAATAGTAACAGGAATCGATAAAATTGATAGAGAATAATTCCCGAGACCCGGAACTTCAAAACAAGAGGTCATAGATTGAAAGTAACGAAACAAAGCTGCCGGAGAAATATAAGAAAATTCACTTTTGTAAATAGAGTGGTAGACAGTTGGAACAAGTTAGGTGAGAAGGTGGAGGAGGCCAAGACCGTCAATAATTTCAAAGCGTTATATGACAAAGAATGCTGGGAAGACGGGACACCACGAGCATAGCTCGCTCCTGTAACTACACTTAGGTAATTACACACATACACACACACACAGTCGCAGTTAGTCAGACGTGGGTTGGGAAGGGCCTGTGTTACTAGTGACCGGAGGGATAATCAGATTACATTGAAGCGAAAAAGTGTATATGAGTGAATGAATAACTAGTAAACTGACTCAAACCACAAGAAAGTGAAGAAAGAAAGTAGAAATAGCGACATGGATAATAAGTGTTGAACACATTGTGGCATTGTGAAATAGTGGAGCAGACCTCGAGGTGGCCATGGCCTCATCAGCCTCAATCCGTGACCGACTGTGACCTCACACCGGCCGCAACCTTATCTGACTCACCGCGTGGAGTGACGCCTGGGTATTTGCTCACCGTTTTTGTAGCAGATCGTGCAAGGTAATTGGAGCGCCTGTTGGCTAAAGTTGTTTATTACAATGACGAAATCAGGAAGGGCCTCTAGGTCAAGCAGCAGCAAGGAAGGTGAGGAAGATGGATTTGAAGACAAGCTAATAGGGGAAATTTGTTGAGAGGAGGGACGTTTGGACAGAGGATCTAATCCAGGGCATTAGGATTAAAATCTTTTAAGACATACAGGACGAGGTTGAGAGACAGAAACAAGAGCTGAGGGACTATATTCAGGGAGAAATTAGAAAGAGTGGAGAAACATAGGAGAGTGAATATGACGAAAGAGGAACAAATAGCCAGCAAGGCAAAATGGCCTACACGTCACCAAAGCCCTAGCCTCCCAAGTAGCCCCACCAGTCCTTCCCAAGTCACACCCTCCTCAACTCTGAACCCTGCTTCAACTTCCCTGCCCCTTCCACACTTAAACTCAACTCAACTGAGAGAGGGTGAGTGGTACTCCTAATAAAGTAGAAATGGAAGTTTGAAGACCTGGAAAATCGGAGTACCAATGAGAGCACAAGCTCCATACAT
>NC_091214.1:27170283-27185283 GCF_040958095.1 Procambarus clarkii
TAGCCAACACTGTCCACAGACTTAGACCCATCGGTGAAGATGGAAACAGAGCGGGAGAAGAAAAGTGTTCAAGGAAAATTCATTTTAGAACTGTAGAAGGGGTTCTGTAGGGGGGGCTTTAGTGATGGGGGTTAAGGATGTACAAAACTGCGGACGGGGAATGGGGGAAAAGAAGAAACACGGGGAGAAATATTAGAAATATGAACTGAAAGAGAATCCCGTAAGCGAGATAATCAGAGAGAAAGGGGGAGGTGGTGAAAAGGAACAGGAACAGCAGGAGGGGCAAAAGTTAAAGCACGTCAGAGGCGAGAGGAACGATGCTGCAAGGACTGTGCAAGATAGCGAAGACAGTAGTGATCATGGCGCTCCTGGAGAGACAGGAAGCCAGTGTCAACATACCAGCTGAGGACGGGAGTCGAACGAAAGGCACCAAAGCTGAGACGCAACCCAGTATGGTGCAAAGCATCAAGACGGCGAAGAGTAGGAGAAGCAGACGAGTAAGCAGGGCAACCATAATCGAGCTTAGACAGGACGAGAGAGGAATGTAAAGAGTAGAGTGCGCCTATCCGCTTCCCAAGAAGTATTGGACAATACCCAAAGGAGAGTATCTTGAGGTTATCTTGAGTTGATTTCGGGGCTTTAGTGTCCCCGCGGCCCGGTCCTTGACCAGGCCTCCACCCCCAGGAAGCAGCCCGTGACAGCTGACTAACTCCCAGGTACCTATTTACTGCTAGGTAACAGGGGCATTCAGGGTGAAAGAAACTTTGCCCATTTGTTTCTGCCTCGTGCGGGAATCGAACCCGCGCCACAGAATTACGAGTCCTGCGCGCTATCCACCAGGCTACGAGGCCCTATATGAGTAAGGGCCTCAGAGCAATCAACACGGAGTTAGAGATATGGGAAGACCAAGACAAACGAGTGTCAAAAATCAACCCCAAAAGCTTAGCGGAATCCTTGTACACAATGGGGTACATACCATAAAGCGACAAAGAAGAACGAGAAACGACACACTTCCGAGTAAAAGTCATAGCACAAGTCTTAGACGTAGAGAACCTGAAGCCATGATCGGTGGCTCAAGACGACACGGCATCAATCGCAAGTTGAAGCTGGCGTTGAAGGAGAGGCAAATCATCACCCTGACAGCAAAGGGTAAGATCATTGACAGAGAGTGGAGAAGACGCCTGAAGGAAGAGAGGAAAGAAGACCATTGAGGGCAACCAGAAAAAGAGGGGATGTTCCCAGAGACCCTGGTTTGCGAACA
Source organism: Procambarus clarkii (assembly GCF_040958095.1). Taxonomy (NCBI): domain Eukaryota; kingdom Metazoa; phylum Arthropoda; class Malacostraca; order Decapoda; family Cambaridae; genus Procambarus; species Procambarus clarkii. Next base: position 27,171,545 of record NC_091214.1, read on the forward strand.
CTCGCAAACAACGAGTGTCCTCCGAACACTCGGAGGACAATGGCATCGAGCCAGTTCTCAGGGGCTGATGACGACTCCAAGATCCGATTATACAGACTCAGTAAATACCGAGATGTGCATGGAGGGAGATGGCAAAGCATCTCAGTGAATGCCATCGCAGCCCGCCGCCATAGAACCACAGAGGTTCAGGACAGACCGAAGTTCAGAGAGAAAGAAGGGATCGTTATAGGGAAGATGAAAACAGAAATCCAAAGGACAAGATTCAAGGACAGGTTTACGAAGAAGGAAAAAATGAGGAAGATGAAAACCAGAGCTAACACAAGAGAAGTGGGAACCCAGTTTGGTAGCGACCTGCAACGGGTGCGCCACAAGAGTACCAAGGAGTTGAAGGACCAGTGAGACATCAGGAACGAACTTGCCCGCTATCTTGCGGATACGCATCCAGATCTGTGGTAGAGGAGTTTCAGACGTAATGGTGGAGACATAAGATGCCCATCATTCACGTTTAGCTGTACGGGCCACTGCACTCGCTTTCTGAAACAGAAGAAAAGAATCGGCCATCTGCCGGCGGCGGTGCGTCTTCCAGGCTGCACGCTTAGAGTGGACAGCCCAAGCACAGTCTGTATTCCACCAGAGAACTCACTTCCGTGGGCTCCGAGAGGAAGAGCAGAGGGCAGCTTCAAAGATGGTGTCATGAAAAAGGAGGACAGAGCGAGGGAGAGGAGAAGGGAGAGGATGAAGGGAGAGGTCAGAGAGAGCAGCACCGTGGGTAAATAGGTTCCAGTCTGCCTTAGCAAACTGCCACCTAGGGAAGGAGAGGGAAGGGTGAAAAGAGAAAAAGGTAACAAGGATGGGGAAAAGATCACTGCCATGGAGGTCATCAAGAACCTGCCACGTGAAATCTAAGTAAAGTGAAGACGAGCAAAGATCAAGACAGGAAAAGGTGCGAGTCTGGGAGTCCAAATGCGTGGGCTTACCAGAATTCAGAAGAGACGGAAGAAGAGAGGATGAACGGCTCAAGAAGGCGACCTCGGGTGTTCGTCAGAACATCACCCCAAAGGGAATGTCGACAATTGAAATCACCCAGCAAGAGCACAGGCTCCGGCAAGGAATCAAGTAGGTGTTTCAGATCGGGAAGAGAAAGCGGGACACTCGGGGGGAGATGATTGGAACAAACCATGTACCATTTTCTCTCAAAGATTCGAGCAGCAGAACAATGGAGAGGCGAACGAAAAAGTAAGGGAACAAATGGAACATTCGAGCAAATCAAGAGAGCAGAAGAGTTAGGAGCCCCAGCAACAGCTGGGGAGGGGGTGAGAGAGAAAGGAATAGCCACGAAAGCGACCAGGACGAGCACCAAGCATCGGCTCCTGGAGACAGACACAAAGGGGCGAAAACCGCGAAATCAGAAGTAGGAGTTCAAGGAAATTGGCGTAATAACCTCGAACGTTCCATTGAAGAATAGACATCAACGAGAAGAGAAAGGACAACAACAGAGAACAAGGAAGAAACAAAGGCGAAAAGGTAACACAGCACATTAAAGAAGTGCAGGATCAGGGTCAGGGAAGTCAGGGTTAGGGGACATGGGTAAACTGAGTAAAGAAGGAGGAAAGGTAGCTAGAGGACCAACCATTGGCGGATGAGTAGGGTCCAGAGGAGGAAGAGGGGGGGATAACCGAGGGTCAAGAACAGCAGCAGGAGGGGCAGAAACCAGGGGATGCACCTCAGCAATGGCACCAACCGAGAGGGAAGCGGGGCCAGAGACACCTCCATAGCAGGAACAGGGGGCATAACCACCGAAACGGGAGGGTACGGAGCGTGAGAGTCAGAAGTAGGGGGCGAGGAAGAAAGCGAAGCCTATTTACCCACTTCGGAGGAGGAAGGAGAGGAGCCAGTATTATTCTTCTGACTCAAAGAGACAGTTGTTCCAGCAACAAAGGACAGGGAGAGAGAGTTCCAGAGCAGCGGAGAGCACCATGACGAAACCTCCAGCACTTATTACTGAGCCGAGAAGAGGGAATGTCCTCCTGGACGGAGTACCTGGCACCTTCAAGAATGACAGAGGGCGGAAGGGTCCTACCATCAAAGGTAATCTTCACAACCCGAAGGTGTTGACGGCGTTGACCACAAGGGGAACAAGTAAACGAGTCTATCAGGAGGACAGAATGGCCCTGGGCATCGAGGATATGCCAAATATCTTCATAGCAGTCCTGGTGATTCTGAACACCGGTAGCAACATGGGGTGAGAGGAGAATAATGCCAACACTGGCATTCAACATAGCGTTCATGGAGGCCCGAACAGGGGTCTTGCCAAGGCCGGACAAGGCGGCCAAGTAGGAGGATGCATCCTGAGAAGGAGTAACAATGATAAGTGAACCGAGACAGGTGGAGTGGAAAGTAACAAAGGCATCTACGGAAACAACAAGGTGTCTATGGAGGGAGAAATCGTCAGGAGGCACAGAATCAAGAGGGAGGAGATAAAAGTATTTGGCCCATGAAGCGGGACCAAACAAGGCTCGATACGCATCAGTACGGGAAGGAATCGAGCGATTGGAGCCATGTCGGGGACAGCGTTGAGAACCCCCAGAGAGAGAGGGGTTAAAAGGCACAGTAGTCACAATGAGAGAATGAGCCGTGCCAGGGGACGAAGTGGTCATCCCTGGGGGCTTGTGGCTCGACCCAACCACAGAGGAGGGAGGGGAGCCGAGGGGAGTAGTCAGGAGGGTCAAAGGAGAAGCAAGGTCGGGGCCCAACGCAGCAGGGGGCTACAGAGCCCGGTCTTCCAATACAGTCTGACTCTGGGGGCTTGGTCGCCCACCCCACGAGCCTGAGAGGGTACAAGAGAAACATTCGATGACATGAATACAAAAAGAAACACGTTCATTCACAAATGTGCCCCCATACCCACCATGGAGCCACAATTAGAGGCAAGAAACCCAACAAGAAGCTATCGCCGTTCATGCCGGGGCCCCCTAGAGGTGCGTCGTGAGTATACGCCCAACAAACGCCACCTTAAGAACCGTCAGTTCGTTGAGATCGGATTCAGTGACAAAAGGAGGATTGACAATAAAAGGTTCCCCTCACTTGATACGTTGGGTACTACAGTTCTACGGGTGCAAGAGTATGCATCATCAAACACCAGGGCGTCAAAACAAAAGAAGGCCAAAAGAATGATCAAAACAGCCAAACAGGAAATGACAACGAGAAAGGAGAAGAGGACGGAGAAAAACGAAACAAAAGTAATTAAGTAATTATCAAAAGAAGGCACCAAACCGGGAAGGCTATGTAGCACCATCAAATGCGCAAAATAATCAGAGGGCGCTAAATATCACCAAGGATGCCAATACGAGAACAAAACGCATAAGGCGAACGATATCAAAAGTATCCGAGTCACCAAGAATTCTATTGAGGGACAGGTGACCGTGAGGGGCGGTCGGAAAGCAAGACACACGCTCATCCTGGAAGTCAGGACATTCAAGAAGGACATGCACGACCGTAAGAGGGACAATGCAACTAGGACAGTAAGGAGCAGGGTGGCGCTCCATCAAGTGACCATGGGTTAAGCGAGTATGGTCAATACGCAACCTCACCAGAGCTGTTTCCCACCGCCGGTTACGGTGGAAGGAGGACGGCCACGAGGAAACACAACATTTAAGAGTACGTAGTTTGTTACCAGTAACAGACAACCAGGAAGCCTGCCAACGGGTAAGGACTGAGCAATGGATAACCGGGTAAAAAGTCGGAATACGGAATGCCTTTACGAGAGATGGGACAAGAGCGGACAGCTTCCATGGCGGCAGCATCCGCACGCTCATTTAAAGACACACCAATATGGCTGGGAACCCAACAAAACTCAACCGACTTAATTTACTGTGAACAAGAAACAGCCAATGCTGGATCTCAACAACTACTGGATGAACCGGATTAAAGGACCCGAGAGCCATGAGAGCACTACGAGAGACAACAACAACTACAAAGGAAGACTGACAACGAGAAAGCAGGAGACGAAGAGCATAGAGCATAAGATATAAAGAAGAGCATAAAGTTCCACTGTAAAGATACTAGTCTCCGGAGGTAAGCGACACATATAAGTGCGATCAGGAAAAACAACAGAGTAGCCAACAACGTCCGCCGACTTAGACCCATCGGTGAAGACAGAAACGGAGCGGGGAGTGAGAAGAAAAGTGCTCAAGGAAAAGGCGTTTTAGAACTGTAGGAGGGGTAAAAGCTTTAGTGATACGGGTCAAGGAAGTACAAAACCGCGGAAGAGGGACTCTCCATGGGGCAAAGAAGGAACAACACGAGGAGAAACATTAGAAATACGAATGGAAAGAGAATCCTGGAGGCAAGATAACTGGACAGAAAGAGGGAGGTGGTGAAGAGGAACAGGAACCGCAGGAGGGGTAAAAGTTAAAGCACGACAGAGGCGAGAGGGAGGATGTTGCAAGGACCGCGCAAGATAGCGAAGACAGTAGCGATCACGGCGGTCCTGGAGAGACAGGAAGCCAGTGTCAACATACAAGCTAAGGATGGGAGTCGAACGAAAGGCACCAGAACTGAGGCGCTACCCAGTATGGTGCAAAGCATCAAGACGGCGAAGAGTAGAAAGGAGAAGCAGACGAGTAAGCAGGGCATCCATAATCGAGCTTAGACAGGACGAGAGAGGAATGTAAAGCAAGGAGAGTGCGCCTATCTGCCCCCCAAGAAGTATTGGACAAGACCCGAAGGAGGGTAAGGGCCTTAGAGCACTCAACACGGAGGTAAGAGATATGGGGAGACCAAGACAAACGAGTGTCAAGGAATAACCCCAAAAGCTTTGCGGAATCTTTGTATTCAAGGGGATGACCATAAAGTGACAAAGAGGGACGAAGAACAACCCGTTTCCGCGTAAAAGTCATGGCACAAGTCATAGAAGTAGAGAACTTGAAGCCATGATCGGTGGCCCAAGACGACACGGCATCAATTGCAAGTTGAAGCTGGCGTTGAAGGAGAGGCGAATCATCACCCTGACAGCAAAGGGTAAGATCATCGACATAGAGAGCGGAGAAGACACCAGAAGGAAGAGAGGAAAGAAGACCATTGAGGGCAACCAGAAAAAGAGTAGTGCTCAGAACACTACCCTGGGGCACACCTTCGTATTGCTGAAAAGAGGCAGAGAGCGGTACCAAGGCGCACTCGAAAGGAACGACGGGAGAGGAAGCTGCGGAGAAAGAGAGGGAGATGACCACGAAGGCCAAAAGAATGAAATTGAGATAGAATATGATATCGCCAAGTGGTGTCGTAAGCCTTTTCCAGGTCAAAAAGGACGGCAACAACGGAGGTCCTCGCAGTAAAAAGCAGTACGAATATAGACCTCCAAGTTCACCAGGACATCTGTCGTGCTGCAGCACTTGCGGAAACCAAATTGAGAAGGGGAGAGGAGGTGATGGTGTTCCAGGAACCACATCAGACGAACGTTAACCATACGTTCAAAGAGTTTGCAGACACAACTTGTGAGAGCAATAGGGCGAAAGTCCTTAGGGGAAGTACCCAAAGACCCCGGTTTGCTTACAGGGAGGACAACGGCATCGAGCCAGTCCTCAGGGACTGACGACGACTCCCAGATCCGATTATACAGACTCGGTAAATACCGAGACGTGCACGGAGGGAGATGGCGAAGCATCTCATAATGAATACCATCGGAGCCCGCCGCCGTAGAAACCGCAGAGGGCCAGAGCAGAACGAAGTTCAGAGAAAGAGAAGGGATCATTATAGGGAAGTTGAAGACGAGTGCAGAAATCTAAAGGACGAGACTCAGGGACAGGTTTATGAAGAAGAAAAGATTGGGGAAGATGAAGACCAGAGCTAACAGAAGAAAAGTGGGAACCCAGTACGGAAGCGACCTGCAACAGGTCCGCCACAAGAGTATCATGGAGGTGAAGGACCGGTGAAAAATCGGGAACGAACTTACCCGCTATCTTGCAGATACGCTTCCAGATCTGGGCCAGAGGAGTTTCGGACGTAATTGTTGAGACATAAGATGCCCAACATTCACGTTTAGCCATACGGATGGCCCTACGGGCTACCGCACTCGCTTTCTGAAAGAAAAGAAAAAAGAATCGGTCGTCTGCCTACGGCGGTGCCTCTTCCAGGCTGCACGCTTACAGCGGACAGCCTGAGCACAGTCCTGCATTCCACCAGAGAATGCACTTCCGTGGACCCCGAGAGGAAGAGCGAGGAATAGAGCGGAGGGCAGCGTTGAAGACAGTGTCATGAAAAGGAGGAGAGCGCGAGAGAGAGGCAGAAGGGAGAGGTCAGAGAGAGCAGCACTGAGGGTAAATAGGGTCCAGTCCGCCTTAGCAAACTGCCACCTAGGGAAAGAGAGGGAAGGGCGAAAAGAGAAAAAGGAAACAAGGATGGGGAAATGATCACTTCCATGGAGGTCATCAAGAACCTGCCACGTGAAATCTAAGTAAAGAGAAGAAGAGCAGAGAGAAAGATCAAGACAAGAAAGGGTGCGAGTCCGAGAGTCCAAATGAGTGGGCTCACCAGAATTCAGAAGAGACAGGGAAGAAGAGAGGAGAAACAGCTCAAGAAGGCGACCCCGGGTATTCGTCAGAATGTCACCCCAAAGAGAATTATGACAATTGAAGTCACCCAGCAGGAGCACAGGCTCCGGCAAGGAGTCTAGGAGGTGTTTCAAATCAGGAAGAGAAAGCGGGACACTCGGGGGGAGATAAATGGAACAAACTGTGTACCATTTCCCCACAAAGATACGAGCAGCAGAACAATGTAGAGGCGAAGGAAAAAGTAAAGGAACAAAGGGAACATCAGCACGAATCAAAAGAGCAGAAGAATTAGAAGTCCCAGCAACGGCTGGGAGGGGGGGGGGAGAGAAAGGAATAGCCACGAAAACGACCAGGACGAGCACCAAGCATCGGCTCCTGGAGACAGACACAAAGGGGCAAAAACCGCGAAATCAGAAGTTGGAGTTTGAGGAAATTGGCATAATAACCTCGAACGTTCCATTGAAGAATGGACAACGACAAGAAGAGAAAGGACAAAAACAGAGAACAAGGAAGAAACAAAGGCGAAAGAGCAACAGAGCACGTTAAAGAATATCAAGGTCGGGATCAGGTCAGCAAAGTCAGGGTTAGGGGGCATGGGTAAACTGAGCAAACACGGAGGGAAGGAAACGGGAGAACAGATCAGAGGTGGGCGGGCGGGGTCCGGAGGAGGAAGTGGAGGAGACAACGGAGAGGAGCAGTAAAGGACAGCAGCAGGAAGAGGGGGGTAGAAAGAGGGGAGCGTACCTCAGCAAGGGCAGCAACCGAGAGGGAAGTGGGGGCTAAAGAAACCTCCATAGCAGGAACAGGGGGCGCAACCACCGAAATGGGAGGGGAAGGAGCGAGAGAGGCAGAAGTAGGGGCCGAGGAAGAAAGTGAAACCTTCTTACCCGCCGGGAAGGAGGAAGGAGAGGAGCCAGGTTTACGCTTCTGACTTAAAAGAGACAGGTGTTCCAGCAACCACGTACTGGGCAACGGATTCTAGCGTCTCAACAGGAGAAGCTGAACGAGAGCACACATGACGGCCTTTTGGAGAGCGATGGACATCAGCCCGCACCGACAGGCGGCGGGGAAAGTCAAGAGACGGAGGGGAAGGATGGGAAGGAGGAACGGAGGGAGACGAGGAAGAAGACACAGGAGACACGACAGACCGGGTAGAAAGAAGGGGAACCCCCAGACAGAGGACCAGGAGGTGGATCCTTCGGGAGAGAACCCAGAGGAACAGAGGAGGGGCCATTGGGCGTATCAGGGTCCAAGGGCCGGAAAACGGTTGTGAGTCTGAGGAAGGCGGGAAGGATGAGGAGAGGAAGAGCGCAACACACGAGCATAAGAGATATTAGCATAAGGCGGGAGCCGGCGAACCTGGCGTCTCGCCTCAGGAAAAGATAAACGCTCCCGGTGCTTCAAGTTGAGGACGGCTGCCTCAAGCTTGTAATGGACACACGCACGGGAGAAGTAGGATGGGCCTCACCGCAGTTGAGGCAACGAGCCTGGGGAGAAGTGCACTCCGACTTAGAGTGACCTTCGCCACCACACAAAAGACAGAGAGAGAGAGAGTCCCGGAGCAGCGGAGGGCACCATGCCCAAACCTCCAGCACATGTTACAGAGCCGAGGAGAAGGAATGTACTCCTGGACAGAGCACCTGGCACCAGCAAGAATGACAGAGGGTGGAAGGGTCCTACCATCAAAGGTAATCTTCACAACCCGGACGGGTTGACGGCGACTACCACGAGGGGGACGAGTAAACGTGTCCACCTGGAGAATAGAATGGCCCTGGGCAGCAAGGATATGTCGAATATCGTCGTGGCAGTCGCGCAGGACCCGAACACCGGTCGCAACATGGGGCGGGAGCAGAATAGTGCCAACACTGGCATTCAACTGAGCGTTCTTCGAGACCCAAACAGGGGTCTCGCCAAGGCAGGATAAGGCAGCCAAGCGGGAAGCAGCATCCTGAGAAGGAGCAGCAACGACACGTGTACCGAGACAAGTGGGGTTGAAAGTAATGGAGGCATCCACGGAATCAACGAGATGTCGATGGAGGGAGAAATCGTCAGGAGGCGCAGAATCAAGAGGGAGGAGATCAAAATATTTGGCCCACGAAGCGGGAACCAAACAAGGCTTGATAGGTAGCAGAACTGGAAGGAATCAAGCGAGGGCGGCCCATGACGAGGACGGCGGTGAGAACCCCCAGAGAGAGAGGGGTTAAAAGGCGCAGTAGTTACAACTAGAGAAGGAGCCGCGCCAGGGGACGAGGTAGTCACCACTGGGGGCTTGGGGCTCGACCCAACCACAGAGGAGGGAGGGGAGCCAGGGGAAGGGAGTCAGAGAGGCCAAAGGAGGAGCAAGGTCGGGGGCCCAATGCAGCGGAGGCTACAGAGCCCGGTCTTCCAACACGGACTGACTCGGGGGCTTGGTCGCCCACCCCACGAGCCTGAGAAGGTAAATCAGAAACAGCCGAAACAGGGGTCATCATCATTACGAAAAGAAAAATTTATTCACGAATGTGCCCCCACACCCACCATGGAGTCACAATTAGAGGCAGGACACCCAACAGGAAGCTATCGCCGATCATGCCGAGGGCCTCCTAGGGGTGTGTCGTGAGTATACGCCCCACAAACGCCACCTTAAGAACCAACAGTCCGTCGAGATCGGGTTCAGTGACGAAAGGGGAATTGACAATAAAAGGTTCCCCTCGCTCTCGACGTCGGGTACTACAGTTCTACGGGTGCAAGAGTATGCCTCCTCAAGCACCCGGGCGTCAAAATAGAAGAAGTCCAAGGGAAGAACCAGAACAAGCAATAGGTCGGCAGGAAACGGCAAGCAGATAGGAGAAGAGGGGGAGAAAAACGAAACAAAAGGAAAAGGTGCCAAGCAGAATTGGAGAGGACGGCAGCAGGAGCACAAGGCTAGAAAAGGACAGAGGACTGTCTTAAGGAGCATCACACTCCAGCAGCCGCCCCACCAAGCCCCCACACGGCAACAACGAGCTGAGCGGGGAGGGGGAAACGAAACAAAAGGAAAAGGAAAAGGCATCCAGCAAAATTTGAGAGGACAGCAGGAGAAGCACAAGGCTACAAAAGGACTAGAGACCGCCCCAAGGAACATCACACTCCGGCAGCCGCCCTCCAAGCCCCCTCACGGCAGCAACGAGCTGGACAGGGAGGGGAACATGAAGCACAATTTTGCTCTCATCTAGAGTATGCACGCTGTTGCAACCTCGGACCCAAGATTGCACTCTGGTAAATGATCCAGGATCGTATTGCATTTTACATATATAATTAGGACCCTTTCAGTCTCTTAAGTATTTTAGTGATAGGCCATGAATGTGTTGGATTATGTGTGGGATTAGTGTTTCATTAAATTATAGAACTTTAAGATAGGTTTGGGTTACAGAACAGTGAAATCTCTGGTGGTTTAAATATATGAGAACTGTCCCTCATTATGCAAATGGTGGGCGATCGCTTCCTTGCCCGACGTAAGGGCACCTTGATGCTTACAGAGTTTTAAGTACACTGTGATAATAATCTGTTAGTGTATTGTAAAGCTGGGATGTAATATACTTAAAACTGCATAGTAAGTAATTATCAAAACAAGGCACCAAGCCGGGAAGGCTATGTATCACCATGAAAACTGCAGAATAATCAGAGGGCGCTAAATATCACCAAGGATGCCAATTTGAGAACAGAAACGCATAAGGCATTGCCCCAAGAATTCTAACGAGGGACAAGGGACCACGAGGGGACGGTCGGAAAGCAAGACACACGCTCGTCCTGGAAGTAAGGATATTCAACAAAAATATGCACGAATGTAAGAGGAACAAAAGTTTGGACAATAAGGAGCAGGGCGGCGCTCCGTTAAGTGACCGTGAGTTAAGCGTGTATGGCCAATACCCAACCTCGCCAGAGCCGTTTCCCACTGCCAGTTAGTTTAAGGTGGTAGGAGGAAGGCCATGGGGACACACTACTCTTAAGAGTACGCAGTTTGTTACCAGTAACAGAAGACCAACAAGCCTGCCAACGGGTAAGGATGGACGAATGAATAACTAGGTAAAAGTGAGAATAAGAATACCTTTACAGGAGATGGTACTAGAGCGGACAGCTTCCCTAGAGGCAGCATCCGCATGCTCATTTAAAGAGACACTAACATGGCTGGGAACCCAGCTAAACTCCACTGTCTTAAATCTACTGGAGATTAGAATTTTTTTTGAATCTCAACTACTACCAGATGGACCAGATTAAAGGACTCCAGAGCCATGAAGGCACTTCAAGAGTCATCTAAACTCACAAAGGAGGATTGACAACGAGAAAGCAGTAGACAAAGAGCATAGAGAATAGCATAAAGTTCCGCCGTGAAGATGCTAGTCTCCGGAGGCAGGCGACACATAAGTGCGGTCAGGAAAAACAACAGAGTAAGAAAGTGTTCAAAGAAAAGGCGTTTCGGAAGTGTAGGAGGGATAAAAGCTTTAGTCACGTGGGTCAGAGTTTTACAAAATTTAGGAAGGGGGGGGGGGGACCCTGCACGGGGGCAAGGGCGGAACATTATGAGGAGAAATATTGGTAACACTAACCGAAAGAGAATTTTGTAGGCGAAACAAAAACCGGACAGAAAGAGGGAGGTGGTGAGGGGAACAGGAACCGCAGGAGGAGGTAAAAGTCAAAGCACGACGAAAGCGAGGCGAAAGCGAGGATGTTGTAAGGACCACGCAAGATAGCGAATACAGTAGCGATCTCCCCCCCCCCCCAGCTTTTTCTGGGAGGGGGGGGGGGAGGAATAATCACAAAAGTGACCAGGACGAGCACCAAGCATCACCTCCCGGAGGACAAAAAAGTGGTGAAACTGTGTAATCAGAAGTTTGAGTTCGTGGAACTTGGCATAAAAATCCACGAATATTCCATTGAAGAACAGACATAGTCAAAAAAAAAGAAAGGACAGCAACAGAGAACAATGAAGAGGCAAATAAGAACACAACATATTAAAGATGATCCTGATCAGGATCAGTGAAATCAGGGTTATGGTAACCCTGTTCTCCAAACAAAGACCCAAAAGTGATTCCATGCACCCGCTAAACCCCTTGTTTATGAATGAAAAACGGTTTACACACTATTCGTTAGAACACTTCCGGAACAAGTGCTTCACTGACGAATTTTGTTCAAACCACGACGCTACAAATGCTTCATCCTAGTACTACAATTACAAATTGTCGCCAACAGAACATAAACACCTAACCTAACCTATGCCTATATATGCACAATATGCTAATATATTATTATAATAATTTAAATTTTAAAAAATTCCCGTTTGAACAGCATGTTAACATTTATAAATGCGTTTGTGGGGTCGACCGCTGGATGTAATGGACTTGAGTTGAGGATGGGTTGGTTAAGGCGCATGCGTAAATTTAGTAAAGACGATGGAGTTAAAGGAGCGGGAGGACAGACCAGAGGCAGACGGACAGGGTCTAGAATAGAAGAAGACCATGGAGAGGGTGGGTCACGGACAGCAAGGGGAAGGGGGGGGGCATAAACAGGGGAGTGCACCTCAGCAGGGGCAGCAGCCGAGAAAGAAACGGGGGGGGGGGGGGGGATTGTTAAAGGAACCGGCCTCCATAGCTGGGACAGGGGGGCCCAACCACCGAAGTGGGAAGGGACACAGTGATAGAGTCGGGGGGGGGGGGGCGAGGAAGAAAGCGATGCCTTCTTACCCGCCGAGGAGGAGGAAGAAGAGGAGCCAGGCTCAAGTTTCTGAAGGAGGGGGGGGGGGGTAGTCAGGCGGGTTAAAGGAATAGCTTAGTCTGGGCCCAATGTAGCGGGGGCTACAGAGCCCGGTCTCCCAACACAGTCCGTCTTAGGGGCTTGGTCGCCCACCCCACGAACCTCAGAAATAATAAGAGGGTCAATATTCATCGGCATAGAAACGAGGAGGTAATACTGTCACCCACGAATAAGTCCCCACACCCACCATGACGCCACACTTAGAGGACACCCAACATGAGACAGGCTGAGCCCCCCCCCCCCCCCAGGGGTTCATCGTGAGTATACGCCCGGCAATCGCCACCTTAAGAACCGTTAGTCCGTCGAGATCGGGTTCACCAACGAATGGAGGATTGAAAATGAAAGCGTCCCCACGCTCGCGACGTTGGGTACTACAGTTCTACGGGTGAGAGTGTGCACCTCTCCGAACATCCGGGCGTCAAAACAGAATTTATTGAAAGAATAATCAAGACTGGCAAAAGGTCGGCGAGAAATGACAACCAGAAAGGAAAAGGGGGGGGGGGGGGAGAAAAAGGAAACATAAGGAAAAGGAAAAGACATCCAGCACAATTAGTGAAGACGGCAGCAGGAACACAAGGCCACAGAAGGACAGAGGACTGAGCCATGGAGCATCACCCCCCGGCAGCCACCCACCAAGGCCCCCCTCACCGCGACAACGGGCTGGAAAATGATGGGTTAGAACTGCATAGCGCCAATTTAATATTGTATTAGAGATTCAAGTTGGTTACTGTATGAGGAGATGATCAAGCAGGTCGCAAGGTACATGGGAGGCCGCTCTCTTGTGCTGTGATCGCGGGCTGGTGTGGACGCTCGCTGTCCTTCATCTTGCCTCTTTATTGTTTACTAAAACAGATAAGTAATATCGTTATTGTTCCGTGCCACTAGTTATTCTAAGCGTATTTTGTCTGTGCTCCCTAGACCAATACTTTGAGGTCCAGGTTATCTTGAGATGATTTCGGGGCTCTTTAGTGTCCCCGCGGCCCGGTCCTCGACCAGGCCTCCACCCCCAGGAAGCAGCCCGTGACAGCTGACTAACTCCCAGGTACCTATTTACTGCTAGGTAACAGGCGCATCAGGGTGAAAGAAACTCTGCCCAATGTTTCTCGTTGGCGCCCAGGATCGAACCCGGGACCACAGGATCACGCGTCCTGTGTTCTGTCCGCTCAGCCACCGGCTACCTTGTGCATGTGTGATGTTCCTTAAGGAAACATAGACTTTACCACCAGTTCCTGTAACTCTCATCTCCTGTCTGTGTGGAGTGTGACAGGTAACGTCTCCTGTCTGTGTGGAGTGTGACAGGAAACGTCTCCTGTCTGTGTAGAGTCACAGAGGTAACGTCTCCTGTCTGTGTGGAGTGTGACAAGTAACGTCTCCTGTCTGTGTGGAGTGTGACAGGTAACGTCTCCTGTCTGTGTGGAGTGT
>NC_091214.1:27190283-27225283 GCF_040958095.1 Procambarus clarkii
TAGGACCCCCAGTGAACCTCACCTGATTATATAGGACCCCCTGTGACAACCTCATTCTGGATTATATAGGACCCCCTGTGACAACCTCACGCCCTCATCCTGGGTTATATAGGACCTCCTGTGACAACTCACCCTGGGTTATATAGGACCCCCTGTGACATCCTCCCCTGGGTTATATAGGACCCCTTGTGACAACCACACCCTGGGTTATATAGGACCCCTGTGACAACCTCACGCTCACCCTGAGTTATATAGGACCCTCTGTGACAACTCACGCCCTCACCCTGGGCTATATAGGACCCCTGTGACAACCTCATGCCCTCACCCTGGTTATATAGGACCCTCCTGTGACATCACCCCCTTACCCTGTGTTATATAGGACCCCCCCGTGACAACCTCACGCCCTTACCCTGGGTTATATAGGACCTCCCTGTGACAACCTCAACCCTGGAATATATAGGATCCCCTGTGACAACCTCACGCCCTCACCCTGGGTTATATAGGACCCCCTGTGACAACCTCACCCTGGTTATATAGGACCCCCTGTGACAACTTCACGCCTTATTCTGGGTTATATAGGACCCCCTGTGACAACCTCACCCCTTTGGGTATACCCTGGTTATATAGGACCCTCTGTGACAACAACACCCTCACCCTGGGTTATATAGGACCCCTCTGTGACAACAACACGCCCTCACCCTGGGTTATATAGGACCCCCTGTGACAACTTCACGCCCTTATTCTGGTTATATAGGACCCCCCTGTGACAACCTCACCTTACCCTGGGTTATATAGGACCCCCTCTGTGACAACAGCACGCCCTCACCCTGGGTTATATAGGACCCTCTGTGACAACAACACCCTCACCCGGGTTATATAGGACCCCCTGTGACACCACCACCCGGCCCTCATCCTGGGTTATATAGGACCCCCTGTGACAACCTCACCCTTACCCTGGGTTATATAGGACCCCCCTGTGACAACAGCACGCCTCACCTGGGTTATATAGGACCCTCTGTGACAACAACACGCCCTCATCCTGGGTTATATAGGACCCCCTGTGACAACATCACTCCTTATCCTGGGTTATAGAACCCCCTGTGACAACATCACTCCTTATCCTGGGTTATATAGAACCCCCTGTGACAACATCACTCCTTATCCTGGGTTATATAGAACCCCCTGTGACAACATCACTCCTTATCCTGGGTTATATAGAACCCCCTGTGACAACATCACTCCTTATCCTGGGTTATATAGAACCCCCTGTGACACATCACTCCTTATCCTGGGTTATATAGAACCCCCTGTGACAACATCACTCCTTATCCTGGTTATATAGAACCCCCTGTGACAACATCACTCCTTATCCTGGGTTATATAGAACCCCCTGTGACAACATCACCCCTTATCCTGGGTTATATAGAACCCCTGTGACAACATCACCCTTATCCTGGGTTATATAGAACCCCCCTGTGACAACCTCACCCTTATCCTGGGTTATATAGAACCCCTCTGTGACAACAACACGCCCTCCCCTGGGTTATATAGGACCCCGTGTGACACCACCCCCCTCATCCTGGGTTATATAGGACCCCCTGTGACAACATCACTCCTTATCCTGGGTTATATAGAACCCCTGTGACACCACCACCCGGCCCTCACCTGGGTTATATAGGACCCCTGTGACACATCACTCCTTATCCTGGTTATATAGACCCCCTGTGACAAATCACTCCTTATCCTGGGTTATATAGAACCCATGCTACGAGTAACCATCTTAGTTAAGCCTGTATACCTGAAAACATTAATATAGCTTATATCAAGACATTAGGGAAATTGTGATTTTCATATCAGTAATATTTTCTATTGAATCTTTATATCAGAATGTCTGTCTGTCCAAGGTTAAAGACTAGATACATGTGCCTGGTTTCAACCTTTCTTTATTAGTTACTGTTGGGTATGTGCCTGACATGGCCGAGTCTGGATCGGCACAAGTCAAATGAGTTCGACATTACGCAGTACAATATGGACCCATGTGACCTGCCTGGCGACTCTCACACCAGCAGGACTTGTAAAACCTTCTTTAAAAAATCTTACAGTGTGATAAAACATTGTGCAATGATATCTAAAAAATTCCAGAAATAATTTTCTTTATCATTGTTTAGAAAATGTGATAATGAGAACATTAAGACTGGGTCCCCAACCACCATACTCCCCAACAAGTCTCTCACTACATGATACATTGTGATCCATGATACATAGCGGTATACATGACACATACTGAGAGAGAGGAGTGGGATAAAGGGAGAGAATGATAGGAGAGGCAGTAGAGATGTCGTAATAACAATAGTAATCCCAGTAATACTAAATATGTTTATTGTTCATATCTCTGGAAACATTCAAACAACAACACTATTCTCCCTCAGCACCATTACACCCACACTTCCTGAACCTCGTTCTCTTGCTAACAATTATTCTGATGTTGAGAGAATGGCTGAACAAACTACCGAACTACACGGGCCACTGGACTAACACTCACTGACCCTCACCAGAGTTCACAGTAATTAGCAAGTCAGGTAGAAGCCAGATTAATATTATAGCCTTAGTTGTGAGACCATTTATTATGGTCCACCTGCTGGTCTTCCCCTTCCCTACTGGTCTCCCCCTTCCCTGCTGGTCTTCCCTTCCCTGCTGGTCTCCCCTTCCTTACTGGTCTTCCCTTCCCTCTGCTGGCCTCCACCCCTGCTGATCTGTTGGACGCACGTGGTCACACACGTGGTGACCTCAATCATCGACTGCATTTTGCCAGCACTCAACTCAGCGGGAGTTGTCAACACTGCGCACAGATGTGCATCTTCGTCCACGTGTGACTACACTCCTACAGGCAGACGATCTTGAGTAGCGGCGCAGCGCACACTATATAGCTAGCTCGTGGCCCAGCAGAGAATATCATAGCATTTATAATAAAGAATAAAAAGCCACAAGCATTTGGTACTCCGTTCCTTCCCGCTACCAAGAAAGCTAGAACTACAACCAAAACAGCTGTTAATACTGGTGGCAGCGGTGGGATTCATCTGACGTTCTCCAGCTCCCGGCCCAGCTATCAGGTACAACCACAGCAGCTGCAGCACAGCAGCCAGCAACAAAACAGCTCGCTGTGTGTGACCTCGCTAGTGACATCAGCGTGTTGTGAGAGACATCACTACTCACTGCCTCTGCCTGGCTGCCCGGTTTTACACAGTGCCTGTGCGTAAAACCGGTGATGCATATCTCGTGGCAGAATCATACGATTTAAAGAAAACTGAAGTGGGACGAATTAAAAAATCTTAAGAGATATTCACCAGCTGTCGATCGTGACCCCTTTGTCATTACTCGCCAAATAGCTAATGCAGTAATGCGCCCTGATGATACACGCAAAGGTTTCGGCAGATGCCTGATAAGCTATATAGCTCGCTGAAATCAGCTTTGACGGGTTCTAGATGGGAAGCCTCACCATAGACAGTCTGTATAGACTACTGACGTTTGGTGTCACGCAGCATCATGCCCCCGAGGCCATACTGAAGGACATAGAAGCTAAGGAATTTGTTCCAGACAGCACAAGTTGGGAATTAATGGATGAGATGGTAGATTCCACTGAAAGATAACAGAGCCGGCACTCTGCCCAGCACTCGGCCGTCTTTTGTACAAACAATCCCCATAACTGACAACGTTGTCTCACGATCTTTTCCAAGTAACGTTCAGACTCATGCTAGGTCTCCTCCACACTCATATGGCCCCAGGTCATACTTCAGGGCTAACTCTCCTCAGTATCCTCCGCGCCCGCGAATGCCAGAATGCTTTAACTGTGGCAAACCAGGCTACCGTAAGGCAGAATGCACATCAAACAACACTCATTACCAATAGCATGCCAGACATAACAATGCAGGCCAAACTATCTATCACAACCGTCCTTATTGCACATATCACTGCAGACTTGGATATGACACGTCTGATTGCTGAACTGCTCGTGCACTATTCTGCACTTACCACCAGCTCCCTGGTCATGACTGTCGATTGTCGTGTTCGCTGCGCCACTAACCACCTTGCTAACTGCTATAGCTCTGCTCCTCCTCACCAAGCTAACCGCTATAGCCCTGCTCCTCCTGTCCATAACAACCACATGCTGTAACCCCTAACCAGCGCCGACCGAGCCCCTACACGTGTTCCAGCAACCCGTCCTACTGCCCATGTTAGGTTCGCGACAACTGACAGTCACAACACTGACGGACACTGACTCGTGGATGGCAAACAGCGCTACGGCCTTCCTGCTGCCCGAAACACTATGCGTACTAGTGACTTTAGGTATTTTATGTACTACCTCTATCTTTAAATCAAACAATGTTTGTACTGTAACTCTGCAACTATGTATGTACTTTTCCTGAATAAATTATTATTATTATTATTATTATTATTATTATTATTATATCGGCAAATGTACAAATGTTGGGCTAATAGGCCTTCTGCCATTACCTTTGTTCTAATGTTCTTATGTTCTCATAATGTTGAAGCTGTACAAAAGTTCATAGGCCTAGCAGGGTTCTACCACCATTTCATCGCTGGCTAATCAGTGATGGCATCTCCTTTCACTCACCTCTTTAAGAAAGACGTCCCGTTCACGTGGGCAGCTGATCAGGAGAAATCATTTAAAACTCTTAAAGAGACGTCGATATCTGCTCCCATTCTTAAGTTCCCAAACTTCTCCAAATCGTTTGACTTAGTCACCGGCGCCAGTAATATTGGGTTAGGAGCCATACTATCACAAACTAGTGACAGAAAAGAACATGCCATTGCATATGCAAGCCAAGTCCTCTCCAAAGCAGAAAAGAATTACTCAACAACAAAACGTGAAGCTTTAGCTGTAGTGTGGGCTCTCAAACATGTCAGACATCATCTACAACTATCCTATTCATGTACTGACGGACCACCAAGCCATTATCCCGTTGTTCAAAGAATAGACAAGAATAGGCATTATTCCCTTGTTCAAAGAACTAAAATACAAGAGTTCCTACCCACGTTTGGACAGTTACCTGGCAGACATAATGTAGTTGTCGATGCCCTCTCCTGCTACGTCGCTCCTGTTCACGTTGAGTACCCTTCATCAGACCTGCAAGATGTAGAAATAGAACAACAACAAGATCCAATCTAGCCACCGATCATAAGCTTTCTAATGAACTCGAACACGACTCTTACAGTCAAGCCACTTGTGCTGCTCAAGGAACTAGTACTCTTAAATCACGTGCTCTACCGCAAGGTTATGCTTGACTCTCCTGCCAGAATGATACATCAACTTGTTATTCCTACTTTGATAGTGCCTACCGTGTTGAAACTTGTCCATGGCGCCCCACACAGTGTGCATCCTGGGAAGGACCGCTCCATAAAGCAGGCTCGTCTTAAGTACTACTGTCCCAAAATGGCAGAACACATTGAACATTACGTGGATCAATGTCTAACCTGCCTAGCTCAAAGGCCATGTTGCTGGCCCGAACCCGATTCAGACGTACCGTACGACTAATGCACCTTGGCACCGTGTTTTTTATGGACTTGCTAACGAACGTTGCTGAAAGTTCTAGAGGTAATAAACATATCTTTGTTATGGTAGATAAGTTCTCTGGATACTGTGAACTGGTTCCAATTCCAAACAAAACTGCAGAAATAAGAGATAGTGCATTTCATGATAATTTGCAGGTATGGTCCACCTAGCGTTATACTTTCTGACAACGGCCCGAATTCAATAATTCTGTTCTGGAACAACTAGCTACACTGTACAACATCAAAAAGGGCAATATAAAGCCTTATTAACCTCTATCAACAGCCTTGCTGAAAGAACAAATGACAAAGTACTTGACGCACTCAGTAACAGTCAACTGGGACAGTCACAAATAAGATGAAAACTTATGACAATCGTCCAGAGCTCGATACACTCCTCGGTCAACTCCTCACTAGGAGCTACACCTCACTTTGTGATTTTGGGGACAGACATGAGATTCCCTAATGCTCTCATATCCTCGCCGCCTGTGCCACTCTAAAACTCCGTGGCAGTCTCCGTGGTGTAGTGGTAAGACACTCGCCTGGCGTTCCGCGAGCGCTATGTCATGGGTTCGTATCCTGGCCGGGGAGGATTTACTGGGCGCAATTCCTTAACTGTAGCCTCTGTTTAACGCAACAGTAAAATGTGTACTTGGATGAAAAAACGATTCTTCGCGGCAGGGGATCGTATTCCAGGGACCATAGGATTAAGGACTTGCCCGAAACGCTACGCATACTAGTGGCTGTACAAGAATGTAACAACTCTTGTATATATCTCAAAAAAAAAAAAAAAACTATGATGATTATGTTAATACAGCCAAACAAAGAGACACTCAATTGGTGTTCCAGAGAGTCGAGGAACATCTATCTAAAGCTACTGACGATTTCACTGGATTACAAAACGCTCTTGCTAAACTTACAACAATTGGACCGGGATGTTTAGAAATGATCCTCAACTAGCGAAGAGATGGTCCCATGTACAAGCTGACAGAAGTTTCTAGGACCTTACAGAGTTCTGGAGCAAACTGCAGGGAACAAATACAAGCTATGTCAGCACTGTGGAGAAATGCCCGACAGACCACTGGAACATTATCTAACACAGTGCACAGTTGCACAGTTACAACCACAACAGACCACTGGAACATTATCTAACACAGTGCACAGTTACAAACCCATTATGATTTCAGCTTAGATTCAACAGAGCAGAAGTTGTTGTTAAACACATATGGCAAAATCTTACTGAAGCGACCATACGTCATAAATACTCATACTCCACCCAAGTAAAACAGAAACAAGCAACACATAGTGGGCCAGCCAGAGGCTTAGGGCCCGCACAGTGGGCCAGCCAGAGGCTTAGGGCCCGCATAGTGGGCCAGCCAGAGGCTTAGGGCCCGCACAGTGGGCCAGCCAGAGGCTTAGGGCCCGCACAGTGGGCCAGCCAGAGGCTTAGGGCCCGCACAGTGGGCCAGCCAGAGGCTTAGGGCCCGCACAGTGGGCCAGCCAGAGGCTTAGGGCCCGCATAGTGGGCCAGCCAGAGGCTTAGGGCCCGCACAGTGGGCCAGCCAGAGGCTTAGGGCCCGCACAGTGGGCCAGCCAGAGGCTTAGGGCCCACACAGTGGGCCAGCAAGAGGCTTAGGGCCCGCACAGTGGGCCAGCCAGAGGCTTAGGGCCCGTGTTGGAAATTTCCAACACTAATAAACTACTATTATATTATAATACATCATCATTATATACTAACTACAGTAGTTATTAATCTCACTAGCGGTAGTGTAAACATAAATTAAACCATTTCATCTGCGTATTAGTGCTAGAATTCTCATGAAATCGAGTAGCAACATTGCGTCAGATAATGTCTAGATAGACACGTATATTACCAATGTGTTAGAGAATTGAATGTGGTTCTCTAAAATTATCAGTATTCCGTGTAATAACTACCTACGGATAATATGACTCCCGATAATCTAAAACCGAGAGTTATTAACTGAAATTGTTATCAAGTAGCAGTTTTATCTGTTACGTACGAATGCTATGGAGAATAAAAATCATCTCCATTTCTCGTTTAAGACCATTAAACGAGAATATGATAATATTTAAGTCCCTATAATTGCAACCCAGTTCTCATTAATGTATTACATCCATAATTGTGCAGAAAAGAATTATTCGTGATTAATAATTTCTGTGGTGAATGCGAGAGATGGGTTGAGGGAAGGCGGAGACGCCATTGTACACGAGGCATCCCTGGCGTGAAGAGTGGCGAGACACGTGGTAGTAACTGGGGAGTTTTTATCGACAAGAATTACGTTGATACCCGGTTAACAGTTAACTATTACTTATTCACGTGTTCTATAGTGCCCGGCCAGTTAATAACGCGTCAACAATTGAAGCCACGACCCGTAATTACACGTATACAGCAGTGGACGCCTGGGACTGACTGACGCGGTTTCGGCAGACCTCAGTATTTGATACGTTCATGTTAAGTATACCATTCTCTTTTGATGCATCATCCTAGATTGTATATTTGAGTAATCTGTTGTTATACAGCAAAGATACCTAATACACAACGTTAGTTGAATTTCAACAATTTCTCCATTTTCATGAATATTTGAAATAAATCGTAGCCTAATCAAATGCTACTTAAATTTCTCTGATTTCAGCGTGTATACGAGGAGTCGACAAGTTGTTTCTCATCATTCGTGATATTCACCTCGGGTTCTTTCTTTATTGGGATCCTGTGACCACGAGGACGAATGATGAAATGGCGTTATAAAAATCGTCTTAAAGCTAAAACCTCTATTTCGTCCAAATTTATCTAATATTATTACTGATTTCCATATAATTCATATAGGATCTTTACATTGAATAAAATATTGCCAGAAATGATGATTTGGTAATTAATGTTTTTTGTTCTGACTGTTGCTCAGTAATTCATAATCTTTAATATTCATAATTTGGGTTATCATATCTTTGAATCTATTGTAGTTTAGATTTACCATGTTACAATGAACTAGTGACGAACCACACTGGTTCCTAGATATATTTGAACTTCTAGAAATACCCCCCCCCCATGTTGATATTTGAGGCTTTGACTTTAATTAATTAATAATACAGTCTATTCATTATTTTCAAGTGATTCTTCTTTTAATTACTATCCATAGACACTGGTTCTCTAGTGTCATTCTAATGATCACTTTTTTTCGTTTTCCAAAGTGGGTGCTCCTTCGATTTATTAAATAAAATAAGCAAATAATTGAATATATGAGTCAAGCCCCAGAAATCCAACAGCCCGAGCAGTGGGCCAGCCAGAGGTTTAGGGCCCGCACAGTGGGCCAGCCAGAGGCTTAGGGCCCGCACAGTGGGCCAGCCAGAGGCTTAGGGCCCGCACAGTGGGCCAGCCAGAGGCTTAGGGCCCGCACAGTGGGCCAGCCAGAGGCTTAGGGCCTGCACAGTGGGCCAGCCAGAGGCTTAGGGCCCGCACAGTGGGCCAGCCAGAGGCTTAGGGCCCGCACAGTGGGCCAGCCAGAGGTTTAGGGCCCGCACAGTGGGCCAGCCAGAGGCTTAGGGCCCGCACAGTGGGCCAGCCAGAGGCTTAGGGCCCGCACAGTGGGCCAGCCAGAGGCTTAGGGCCCGCACAGTGGGCCAGCCAGAGGCTTAGGGCCCGCACAGTGGGCCAGCCAGAGGCTTAGGGCCCGCACAGTGGGCCAGCCAGAGGCTTAGGGCCCGCACAGTGGGCCAGCCAGAGGTTTAGGGCCCGCACAGTGGGCCAGCCAGAGACTTAGGGCCCGCACAGTGGGCCAGCCAGAGACTTAGGGCCCGCACAGTGGGCCAGCCAGAGGCTTAGGGCCCGCACAATGGGCCAGCCAGAGGAATATCCCTGAAAAAAAAGTACAAGCTGGAAACCTAGCTATAGGTGAACAAGTAAATGATAATCTCAATCACATGAAATTAGCCCCGACTGTTGACAATGACAACCCAGCACCTGTAACTGACAACGTGATGACTGACCCTACCAATGACACCCACTCCTGTCGCAGACACCAAGACTGGTACCGCATCACCTGGTACTCGCACAACCTTCGGTCCAGACCCGTTATATCGACAGTACACCACAACAGTCTGATGATACACGCTCGTGTGACTGGTGTTCCAGTCTGTTAAGGACAATGGATGCGTTATATCAGCTCGCCACTTCCTGACTGTCAGCATGTAGCAGAGGATAACTACGTTCGTGAAGAACTAGCACCTAACATTCTTAGTGTTTATATCTAGCTGTAAGGGTAATGCTTATCATTTTAAAACTAAGTAACCAACTTAAGCCTACTACCTTCTACCCTTTCCACTCGCTCTAGTTAATATTTTTCCAAGAGAGCTCGGCCTGATGCAGTACCCAACCATTGTGTGTGTTAGACACTTAAGTAACATTCCCACAGCATATTTGTTGAGATTTCCTGAGAAAATGACACAGATTAATGCCTCTCTCTAGTTTTTATACATCTGCTCTCTTTCCTTTGCCCTAAATATATAATATGATACCTACACAGTTAACATTAGTTCATAGTTTCAATCTTATCACGTCTCTTACATTCACTGTTAAGTCCTGTTAAATCCCTGCGCTCCATATTTTAGCAGAATGTCACTTACACTATGAACTATATCGTATCTATGTTAGTGTCTACCGTTTTCTAATCTACTTGTTACAGCCACTTTGGTCCAGTAACCTGGTTCTTGCTGTTAATGTATCTTATAACCTCTTCTTCTATATCCAACTCCAAGTCGGTGGTAAGCTTTCAAGAACTAGTTGTGTTAAGTATTAGTGCAAAGAATAAAGGGGGGGGGGAATAAACAATACACAATTACACCTTCACCACTATACACACACACACACATATATATATATATATATATATATATATATATATATATATAATATATATATATATATATATATATATAATAATATATATATATATATATATATATATATGTAAGTATTACTACACATATTTACAAAGTGTCGCTTTCACTCAGGACAATATATTGGCAGTGTTCATCACATCCCGGTGAATCCACTTTCCAGGTTCACGTCGTCCACCCCTAATGGTAAACATGGTGAGTTCACCTTCAACATGGGCCAGTCCACTCACACTGTATCGTCACAATGTGCCAATACCCCCCCCCCCCCAACCTCCACTCTCCAGATACACACTGGCAGAGGGTTTCAGCAACATGGTGACAGGGGTCTCAAACAATCACATACAGGGGTAGCTAGCACCCTGGCAGAAGTCTCTAGCAACTCACTAGCAGCACTTCTCAACAGACGCACCACTGTCGTCACGTAACTCTTCCTGGCCAATCCCGGGTACGTCGGCCAATCCAGCACTGCATAAACCAGCAGCTAACACACTGCTATAACCGACGGCGGCCACTTTGTCTTCTCACAGGACTAAGTCAAGAGTTCTTGGACTGCCTATGGTGAACTGCCATCCTCAGCCCAATCGCCTCCTTATGTCACCTCCATGAACATAAAACGTCATAAACTAGACAGACAGTATACTGGGTGACCGTAGGATAACGCCCATCCACCGAGGAATTGAAATTATAACTTGTAGCCCAACCTAGATGGCATTGACATCATTATGCCACCCACAAGAGGTCATCATCGACCTCACATTCTGACTGTGACAGGAAACCGGAGCCTTTCACTAATGCCATGCCACCACCAACAGATGGCGTTGTCTGTGTTACACCCAATACCTGGGAGTTAGAATACACACCCATAGATGGCGCAGAAATCGCCATGCCATACTCCGGCAAAGCGGTAGATACCATAACACTTCTCAACATGTAACACCGGCGAAGCATCATAATCCTTGCGATTACTTCTGGTCCACTGCCTCTACATCCTATGACTACTCTGCCTCTACCTGCTGATGGACCTCCTGCCTCCAGTATGCAGACATTTAGCTAGTTATTCATTATGCTCCATGGATAGCTTAGTTTTAGAATTATATTATGCAATATACTCTGTGTTTATGCATGTCCGGGACAGTGTTGAATGTTTCAAAGCTTGTTTATGTCCACTATAGGTAAATACTCCTGTACATAAATGTTAGTTAGGTACGCAACCAAGATGTTCTTCAAGCAGATCGTCGAGGACGCCGATGATAGCATGCCGAGCCGTGTTGGACACAGTTGGTCACACGTGGTGACCTCATTCATCGACTGCATATTGCCAGCACCCAACTCGGCAGGAGTTGTCAACAGCAGCGTCAACACTGCGTGCAGATGTGCATCTTCGTCCAAGTGTGCTACACTCCTATAGCAATCTTGAGCAGCGGCGCTGCGCACACATACACTTTATAACTAGCTCGTGGCCCAGGAGAGAACATTATAGTTTTTATAATAAAGTAAGTAATTATCAAAAGAAGGCACCAAACCACGAAGGCTATATAGCATCATCTAAGTGCGAAATAATCAGAAGACACTAAATATCACCAAGATTGCCAATACGAGAACAGAAATGCATAAGGCGAACGATATCAAAAGTATCCGAGTCACCAAGAATTCGATCGAGGGAGAAGTGACCGTGAGGTACGATCGGAAAGCAAGACACACGCTCGTCCTGGGAGTGAGGACATTCAACAAGGATATGCACAACTGTAAGAGGGACAACGCAATCTGGACAATAAGGAGAAGGGCAGCACTCCATTAAGTGACTGAGTTAAGCGAGTTTGGCCAATCCGCAGCTTTGCTAGAGCAATTTCCCACTGCCGGTTACGGTGGCAGGAGGAAGGCCACGGGGGACACACTACGTTTGAGAGTACGTAGTTGTTACCAGCTACACAAGAACAACAACTCTGCCAACGGGCAAGGATGGAGGAATGAATAACTGGATAAAAGTCGGAATAAGGAATACCTTTACGGTAGATGGGACAAGAACGGATAGCTTCCCTAGCGGCAGCATCCGAACGCTCATTTAAAGAAGCACCAATATGGCTGGAAACCCAGCAAAACTCTGATTTAAATTCACTAGTGAAAAAAACAGCAAATGTTCAAACTTTATGGCCACTGGATGGACAGGATTAAAGGATCCTAGATCCATCAGGACCCTATGAGAGTCAACTACAACCACAAAGGAGGATTGACATTGAGAAAGCAAGAGACGGAGAGCATAGAGAATAGCATAAAATTCTGCTGTGAAGAAGCTAGCCTCCGAAGGGAGGCGACACATACAAGTGCAGTCAGGAAAAACAACAAAGTAACCTACACTGTTCGCAGACTTAGACCCATCGGTGAAGATGGAAACAACGTGGGAGTGTGAAGATAAGTGCTCAAGGAAAAGGCGTTTCAGAACTGTAGGAGGGGTAAAAGCTTTAGTGATGCGGGTCAAGGATGTATAAAACTTTGGAAGGTGGACTCTCCACGGGGGCATGGATGGAACAATACAAGGAGAAACATTAGAAATACGAACGGAAAGAGAATCCTGTAAGCGAGATATTTCGGACAGAAAGAGGTTGGCTATGAAGAGGAACAGGAACCATAGGAGGGGTAAAAGTTAAAGCACGACAGAGCCAAGACAACCCAGTATGGTGCAAAGCATCAAGACGGCGAAGAGTAGAAGAAGCAGAAGAGTATGCAGGGCAACCATAATTGAGTTTAGACAGGATGAGAGAGGAGTGCAAATAGAGGAGCGTGCGCCTATCCGCTCCCCAAGAAATATGGGACAAAACCTTAAGTAGATTAAGGGCCTTAGAGCATTCAACTCGGAGGTAAGAGATATGGAGCGACCAAAACAAACGAGTGTCAAAGATCCACCCCAAAAGCTTAGCGGAATCCCTGTACACAATGGGATAACCATAAAGCGACAAAGAGGGACGAAGAACGACATGCTTCCACGTAAAAGTCATAGCACAAGTCTTAGACGCAGAGAACCTGAAGCTATGATCGGTGGCCCAAGACATCAATCGCAAGTTGAATCCGGCGTTGAAGGAGAGGCAAATCATCACCCTGACAGCAAAGGGTAAGATCGTCAACATAGAGAGTGGAGAAGACGCCAGAAGGGAGAGAGGAAAGACGACCCTTGAGGGCAACTAGAAAAAGTAGTTCTCAGAACTCTACACCCTCATACTGCCGAAAAGGGGCAGAGAGAGTGGTACCGAGCCTCACACGAAAGGAACGACAAGAAAGGAAACTTTGGAGGAAGAGAGGGAGATTCCTATGAAGGCCAAAAGAATGAAGTTGGAACAGAATATGAGACCGCAAGGTAGTGTCGTAAGCTTTTTCCAGGTCAAAAAGGACGGCAACAACGGAGGTCTTCGCAGCAGAAGCAGTACAAATATAGACCTCCAAGTTCACCAGGACATCTGTTGTGCTGCGGCACTTGCGAAAAGCTAATTGAGAAGGGGAGAGGTGGTGATAGTGTTCTAAGAACCACATCAAACAAACGTTAACCATACGTTCAAAGAGCTTGCAGACAACTCGTTAGAGCGAAAGTCCTTAGGGGATGACCCGTGAGACCCTGGTTTCCAAATAGGGAGGACAACAGCATCGAGCCAGTCCTCAGGGACTGACGATGACTCCCAGACCCGATTGTACAGACTCGGTAAGCACCGAGACGTGCATGGAGAGAAATAGCGAAGCATCTCATAATGAATGCCATCGAAGCCTGCCGCCATAGAACCGCTGAGGGCCAGGGCAGACTGAAGCTCAGAGAGAAGGGATCGTTATAGGGAAGGCAAAAATGGGTACATAAATCTAAAGGACGAGATTCAAGAAGAGGCGTACGAAGGAAGGATTGGGGAAGATGAGAACCAGAGCTAACAGATGAAAAGTGGGAACCCAGTTCAGTCGCGACCTGCAACGGGTCCGCCACAAGAGCATTATGGAGGCAAAGGACCGGCGAGACATTGGGAACAAACTTACCCGCTATCTTGCAGATATGCTTCCAGACCAGTGGCAGAGGAGTTTCGGACGTAACGGTGGAGACATAAGACATCCAGCATGCAAGTTTAGCCGTACTGATGGTCCTACAGGCCACCGCACTCGCCTTCCGAAACTAAATAAAAGACTCAACCGTCTGCAAGTGAGGGCGTTTCTTCCAGGCTGCACGCTTACAGCGAACAGCCCGAGCACAGTCTACATTCCACCAGGAAACGCACTTCTGCGTTCCCCGAGCGAGGAATAGAATGGAGGGCAGCCTCGATGACGGTGTCATGAAAAAGAAGGAGGCATGAGGGAGAGGAGGAACTGAGAGGTCGGAAATAGTAGCAGAGAGAGTAAAGAGGCACCAGTCAGCCTCGGCCAATCGCCACCTAGGGAAGGAGAGAGGAGGGTGGGAAAAAAAAAAAAAAAAAAAAAAAAACAAGAGAGAGAGAGAGAGAGAGAGAGAGAGAGAGAGAGAGAGAATTATCAAGGGAAAGTGCCAAACCATTACGATTATATAACACTGCGAAGGGGGATCAGGATAAGGATTTAGGATGGGACAGGGGGAAGGAATGGTGCCCAACCACTTGGACGGTCGGGGATTGAATGCTGACGTGCACAAAGCAAGACCGTCGCTCTTACGTCTAGCCCAAGTGGTTGGAGGCAAAAGACAAAAAGGTAAAAAGGATGGGAAAATGGTCACTGCCATGGAGGTCATTAAGGACCCGCCACTCCAAATCTAAGTACAGGGATGACGAGCACAGAGAAAGATCGAGACAGGATAGGGAGCGAGTCCGAGAGTCCAAATGAGTGGGATCACCAGAATTCAGAAGAGACAGGGAAGAAGAGGATGAAAGGTTCAAGGAGGCGTCCTCAGGTGTTTGTCAGCATATCACCCCAAAGGGCATGACGACAATTGAAATCACCCAGCAGTCCAGGAGGTGTTTAAGACCGGGAAGAGAAAGTAGGACAGTGGGGGCAGATAAATAAAACAAACCGTGAACCATTTACGCACAAAGACACGGGCAGCAGAACAGTGGAGAGGCGATGAAAAAAGTAAGGGGACAAACGGAACAACTGAGCAAATCGAGAGAGCAGAAGAGTTAGGAGCCCCTGCAACAGCATAGGGGGGGGAGAGAAAAGAATAGCCACGGAAGCAACCTGGACTAGCACCAAGCATCAACTCCTGGAGACAGACACAAAGGGGCGAAAACTGCGAAATTAGAAGTTGGAGGTCAAGGAAATTGGCATAATATCCACGGATGTTCCACTGAAGAATAGACAGACAAAAAGAGAAAGGATAACAGAGAACAAAGAAGATATAAAGGTGAAAATGGAACACAGCACGTTAAAGAAGCACAGGGTCAGGATCAGGGTTAGGGGGCATGGCTAAACTGAGTAAAAATGGAGGGAAAGGAGCGGGAGGACAGACCAGAGGTGGACGAGCAGGGTCTGGAGGAGGAGACAACCGAGAGGGGCAGGCAAGGAGAGCAGGAGGAGGAAGGGCAGAAAGAGGGGAGCGCACCTCAGCAAGGGCAGTAACCGAGACGGAACCGGGGGCCAAAGAAACCTCCACAGTAGGAACAGGGGCTCTACCACCGAAGAAGGAAGGGAAGGAACGATAGATGCAGAGATAGGGGCCGAGGAAGAAAGCGAAACCTTCTTACCAACCGGGAAGGAAGAAGGAGAGGAGCCAGGCTTATGCTTCTGACTCAAAGAGACAGGCGTCCCAGCAGCAATATACTGGGCAACAGACTCCAGCATCTCAATAGGAGAAGAAGAACGAGAGCGAACAACATGACCACCGGGAAAGTGATGGACATCGGCCCACACAATCAGGTGGCCTGGAGAGCTAAGAGACGGAGGAGAACGATGGGAAGGAGGACCAGAGGGAGAGGAGAAAGAAGACACAGGAGACATGACAGACTAGGTAGAAGGAAGAGGACTCCTAGACGGAAAACCAAGAGGGGGACCCTCCGGGACAGAACGGAAAGGAACAGGGGAGGGGGTGGTGGGTGTGTTCGGGTCTAAAGCTTGGAAACGGTTGCGAGACTGAGGAAGGCGGGAAGGACGAGGAGAGGAAGAGCGCACCACGTGAGCGTAGGAGACGCCAACGAAAGGGGAGGATACGGCGAATTTGGCGCCGAGCCTCAAGAAAAGATAAACTGTCCTGGTGCTTCAAGTTGAGGACAGCTGCCTCAAGTTTGTAACGTATACACGTGCGGGAGAAGTTAGGGTGGGCCACACTGCAATTGAGGTAGCGGGCCTGGGGAGAAGTGGACTCCAACTTAGAGTGACTCTCGCCCCCACACATGGGACAGAAAGAGACAGGACTAGAGCAGCGGAGGGCACCATGTCCAAACCTCCAGTACTTATTTCAGAGCTGAGAAGATGGAATATACTCCTGAACGGAGCATCTGGCACCAACAAGAATTGACAGAGGGCAGAAGGGTCCTACCATCAAAGATAATCTTCACAACCCGAAGAGGCAGAAGGCGATGACCACGAGGGGGACGAGTAAACATATCCACCTGGAGGATAGAATGACCCTGGGCCTCGAGGATATGCTTGACATCCTCGTGGCAGTCTTTTAGATTTCTACCACCGGTTGCAACATGGTGCGGGAGGAAAACAATGCCAACACTGGCATTTAACCGAGCGTTCTTGGAGACCCGAACAGGGGTCTCACCAATGCAGGATAAGGTGGCCAAGCATGTGGCTGCATCCTTACGAGCAGCAGCAACGACACGGGTACCAAGACGGGTGGGATTGAAGGTAACAGAGGCATCTACAAGATGCCTATGAAGGGAAAAATCGTCAGGAGGAGTTGAATCTAAAGGATGGAGGTCAAAGTACTTAGTCCACGTAGCAGGACCAAACAAAGCATTGAACGAATTAGTATGGGAAGGGAGCATACGAGAGCTGCCGTGGCGGGGACGGAGGTGAGGGCTTCTAGAGAGAGATGGGTCATAAGGTGCAGTAGTCACAATAAGAGATGGAGCCGTGCAAGAGGACGAGGCAGTCACCACAGCAGGCTTGGGCCTCGACCCAACCACAGAGGAGGGGGAGGAGCAGGGAGGAAGAGCCCAGTCTGGGACTAAACCGGGCCCCGTAGCGGGGGCTACAGAGCCGGTCTTCCAGGACGGTCCGACTCGGGGGCCTGGTCGCCCACTGAGGTGGGCGACCAGGCCCCCGAGTCGGACCGTCCTGGAAGACCGGCTCTGTAGCCCCCGCTACGGGGCCCGGTTTAGTCCCAGACTGGGCTCTTCCTCCCTGCTCCTCCCCCTCCTCTGTGGTTGGGTCGAGGCCCAAGCCTGCTGTGGTGACTGCCTCGTCCTCTTGCACGGCTCCATCTCTTATTGTGACTACTGCACCTTATGACCCATCTCTCTCTAGAAGCCCTCACCTCCGTCCCCGCCACGGCAGCTCTCGTATGCTCCCTTCCCATACTAATTCGTTCAATGCTTTGTTTGGTCCTGCTACGTGGACTAAGTACTTTGACCTCCATCCTTTAGATTCAACTCCTCCTGACGATTTTTCCCTTCATAGGCATCTTGTAGATGCCTCTGTTACCTTCAATCCCACCCGTCTTGGTACCCGTGTCGTTGCTGCTGCTCGTAAGGATGCAGCCACATGCTTGGCCACCTTATCCTGCATTGGTGAGACCCCTGTTCGGGTCTCCAAGAACGCTCGGTTAAATGCCAGTGTTGGCATTGTTTTCCTCCCGCACCATGTTGCAACCGGTGGTAGAAATCTAAAAGACTGCCACGAGGATGTCAAGCATATCCTCGAGGCCCAGGGTCATTCTATCCTCCAGGTGGATATGTTTACTCGTCCCCCTCGTGGTCATCGCCTTCTGCCTCTTCGGGTTGTGAAGATTATCTTTGATGGTAGGACCCTTCTGCCCTCTGTCAATTCTTGTTGGTGCCAGATGCTCCGTTCAGGAGTATATTCCATCTTCTCAGCTCTGAAATAAGTACTGGAGGTTTGGACATGGTGCCCTCCGCTGCTCTAGTCCTGTCTCTTTCTGTCCCATGTGTGGGGGCGAGAGTCACTCTAAGTTGGAGTCCACTTCTCCCCAGGCCCGCTACCTCAATTGCAGTGTGGCCCACCCTAACTTCTCCCGCACGTGTATACGTTACAAACTTGAGGCAGCTGTCCTCAACTTGAAGCACCAGGACAGTTTATCTTTTCTTGAGGCTCGGCGCCAAATTCGCCGTATCCTCCCCTTTCGTTGGCGTCTCCTACGCTCACGTGGTGCGCTCTTCCTCTCCTCGTCCTTCCCGCCTTCCTCAGTCTCGCAACCGTTTCCAAGCTTTAGACCCGAACACACCCACCACCCCCTCCCCTGTTCCTTTCCGTTCTGTCCCGGAGGGTCCCCCTCTTGGTTTTCCGTCTAGGAGTCCTCTTCCTTCTACCTAGTCTGTCATGTCTCCTGTGTCTTCTTTCTCCTCTCCCTCTGGTCCTCCTTCCCATCGTTCTCCTCCGTCTCTTAGCTCTCCAGGCCACCTGATTGTGTGGGCCGATGTCCATCACTTTCCCGGTGGTCATGTTGTTCGCTCTCGTTCTTCTTCTCCTATTGAGATGCTGGAGTCTGTTGCCCAGTATATTGCTGCTGGGACGCCTGTCTCTTTGAGTCAGAAGCATAAGCCTGGCTCCTCTCCTTCTTCCTTCCCGGTTGGTAAGAAGGTTTCGCTTTCTTCCTCGGCCCCTATCTCTGCATCTATCGTTCCTTCCCTTCCTTCTTCGGTGGTAGAGCCCCCTGTTCCTACTGTGGAGGTTTCTTTGGCCCCCGGTTCCGTCTCGGTTACTGCCCTTGCTGAGGTGCGCTCCCCTCTTTCTGCCCTTCCTCCTCCTGCTCTCCTTGCCTGCCCCTCGGTTGTCTCCTCCTCCAGACCCTGCTCGTCCACCTCTGGTCTGTCCTCCCGCTCCTTTCCCTCCATTTTTACTCAGTTTAGCCATGCCCCCTAACCTGATCCTGACCCTGTGCTTCTTTAACGTGCTGTGTTCCATTTTCACCTTTATATCTTCTTTGTTCTCTGTTATCCTTTCTCTTTTTGTCTGTCTATTCTTCAGTGGAACATCCGTGGATATTATGCCAATTTCCTTGACCTCCAACTTCTAATTTCGCAGTTTTCGCCCCTTTGTGTCTGTCTCCAGGAGTTGATGCTTGGTGCTAGTCCAGGTTGCTTCCGTGGCTATTCTTTTCTCTCCCCCCCCCCTATGCTGTTGCAGGGGCTCCTAACTCTTCTGCTCTCTCGATTTGCTCAGTTGTTCCGTTTGTCCCCTTACTTTTTTCATCGCCTCTCCACTGTTCTGCTGCCCGTGTCTTTGTGCGTAAATGGTTCACGGTTTGTTTTATTTATCTGCCCCCACTGTCCTACTTTCTCTTCCCGGTCTTAAACACCTCCTGGACTGCTGGGTGATTTCAATTGTCGTCATGCCCTTTGGGGTGATATGCTGACAAACACCTGAGGACGCCTCCTTGAACCTTTCATCCTCTTCTTCCCTGTCTCTTCTGAATTCTGGTGATCCCACTCATTTGGACTCTCGGACTCGCTCCCTATCCTGTCTCGATCTTTCTCTGTGCTCGTCATCCCTGTACTTAGATTTGGAGTGGCGGGTCCTTAATGACCTCCATGGCAGTGACCATTTTCCCATCCTTTTTACCTTTTTGTCTTTTGCCTCCAACCACTTGGGCTAGACGTAAGAGCGACGGTCTTGCTTTGTGCACGTCAGCATTCAATCCCCGACCGTCCAAGTGGTTGGGCACCATTCCTTCCCCCTGTCCCATCCTAAATCCTTATCCTGATCCCCCTTCGCAGTGTTATATAATCGTAATGGTTTGGCACTTTCCCTTGATAATTCTCTCTCTCTCTCTCTCTCTCTCTCTCTCTCTCTCTCTCTTGTTTTTTTTTTTTTTTTTTTTTTTTTCCCACCCTCCTCTCTCCTTCCCTAGGTGGCGATTGGCCGAGGCTGACTGGTGCCTCTTTACTCTCTCTGCTACTATTTCCGACCTCTCAGTTCCTCCTCTCCCTCATGCCTCCTTCTTTTTCATGACACCGTCATCGAGGCTGCCCTCCATTCTATTCCTCGCTCGGGGAACGCAGAAGTGCGTTTCCTGGTGGAATGTAGACTGTGCTCGGGCTGTTCGCTGTAAGCGTGCAGCCTGGAAGAACGCCCTCACTTGCAGACGGTTGAGTCTTTTATTTAGTTTCGGAAGGCGAGTGCGGTGGCCTGTAGGACCATCAGTACGGCTAAACTTGCATGCTGGATGTCTTATGTCTCCACCGTTACGTCCGAAACTCCTCTGCCACTGGTCTGGAAGCATATCTGCAAGATAGCGGGTAAGTTTGTTCCCAATGTCTCGCCGGTCCTTTGCCTCCATAATGCTCTTGTGGCGGACCCGTTGCAGGTCGCGACTGAACTGGGTTCCCACTTTTCATCTGTTAGCTCTGGTTCTCATCTTCCCCAATCCTTCCTTCGTACGCCTCTTCTTGAATCTCGTCCTTTAGATTTATGTACCCATTTTTGCCTTCCCTATAACGATCCCTTCTCTCTGAGCTTCAGTCTGCCCTGGCCCTCAGCGGTTCTATGGCGGCAGGCTTCGATGGCATTCATTATGAGATGCTTCGCTATTTCTCTCCATGCACGTCTCGGTGCTTACCGAGTCTGTACAATCGGGTCTGGGAGTCATCGTCAGTCCCTGAGGACTGGCTCGATGCTGTTGTCCTCCCTATTTGGAAACCAGGGTCTCACGGGTCATCCCCTAAGGACTTTCGCTCTAACGAGTTGTCTGCAAGCTCTTTGAACGTATGGTTAACGTTTGTTTGATGTGGTTCTTAGAACACTATCACCACCTCTCCCCTTCTCAATTAGCTTTTCGCAAGTGCCGCAGCACAACAGATGTCCTGGTGAACTTGGAGGTCTATATTTGTACTGCTTCTGCTGCGAAGACCTCCGTTGTTGCCGTCCTTTTTGACCTGGAAAAAGCTTACGACACTACCTTGCGGTCTCATATTCTGTTCCAACTTCATTCTTTTGGCCTTCATAGGAATCTCCCTCTCTTCCTCCAAAGTTTCCTTTCTTGTCGTTCCTTTCGTGTGAGGCTCGGTACCACTCTCTCTGCCCCTTTTCGGCAGTATGAGGGTGTAGAGTTCTGAGAACTACTTTTTCTAGTTGCCCTCAAGGGTCGTCTTTCCTCTCTCCCTTCTGGCGTCTTCTCCACTCTCTATGTTGACGATCTTACCCTTTGCTGTCAGGGTGATGATTTGCCTCTCCTTCAACGCCGGATTCAACTTGCGATTGATGTCTTGGGCCACCGATCATAGCTTCAGGTTCTCTGCGTCTAAGACTTGTGCTATGACTTTTACGTGGAAGCATGTCGTTCTTCGTCCCTCTTTGTCGCTTTATGGTTATCCCATTGTGTACAGGGATTCCGCTAAGCTTTTGGGGTGGATCTTTGACACTCGTTTGTTTTGGTCGCTCCATATCTCTTACCTCCGAGTTGAATGCTCTAAGGCCCTTAATCTACTTAAGGTTTTGTCCCATATTTCTTGGGGAGCGGATAGGCGCACGCTCCTCTATTTGCACTCCTCTCTCATCCTGTCTAAACTCAATTATGGTTGCCCTGCATACTCTTCTGCTTCTTCTACTCTTCGCCGTCTTGATGCTTTGCACCATACTGGGTTGTCTTGGCTCTGTCGTGCTTTAACTTTTACCCCTCCTATGGTTCCTGTTCCTCTTCATAGCCAACCTCTTTCTGTCCGAAATATCTCGCTTACAGGATTCTCTTTCCGTTCGTATTTCTAATGTTTCTCCTTGTATTGTTCCATCCATGCCCCCGTGGAGAGTCCACCTTCCAAAGTTTTATACATCCTTGACCCGCATCACTAAAGCTTTTACCCCTCCTACAGTTCTGAAACGCCTTTTCCTTGAGCACTTATCTTCACACTCCCACGTTGTTTCCATCTTCACCGATGGGTCTAAGTCTGCGAACAGTGTAGGTTACTTTGTTGTTTTTCCTGACTGCACTTGTATGTGTCGCCTCCCTTCGGAGGCTAGCTTCTTCACAGCAGAATTTTATGCTATTCTCTATGCTCTCCGTCTCTTGCTTTCTCAATGTCAATCCTCCTTTGTGGTTGTAGTTGACTCTCATAGGGTCCTGATGGATCTAGGATCCTTTAATCCTGTCCATCCAGTGGCCATAAAGTTTGAACATTTGCTGTTTTTTTCACTAGTGAATTTAAATCAGAGTTTTGCTGGGTTTCCAGCCATATTGGTGCTTCTTTAAATGAGCGTTCGGATGCTGCCGCTAGGGAAGCTATCCGTTCTTGTCCCATCTACCGTAAAGGTATTCCTTATTCCGACTTTTATCCAGTTATTCATTCCTCCATCCTTGCCCGTTGGCAGAGTTGTTCTTGTGTAGCTGGTAACAACCTACGTACTCTCAAACGTAGTGTGTCCCCCGTGGCCTTCCTCCTGCCACCGTAACCGGCAGTGGGAAATTGCTCTAGCAAAGCTGCGGATTGGCCAAACTCGCTTAACTCAGTCACTTAATGGAGTGCTGCCCTTCTCCTTATTGTCCAGATTGCGTTGTCCCTCTTACAGTTGTGCATATCCTTGTTGAATGTCCTCACTCCCAGGACGAGCGTGTGTCTTGCTTTCCGATCGTACCTCACGGTCACTTCTCCCTCGATCGAATTCTTGGTGACTCGGATACTTTTGATATCGTTCGCCTTATGCATTTCTGTTCTCGTATTGGCAATCTTGGTGATATTTAGTGTCTTCTGATTATTTCGCACTTAGATGATGCTATATAGCCTTCGTGGTTTGGTGCCTTCTTTTGATAATTACTTACTTTATTATAAAAACTATAATGTTCTCTCCTGGGCCACGAGCTAGTTATAAAGTGTATGTGTGCGCAGCGCCGCTGCTCAAGATTGCTATAGGAGTGTAGCACACTTGGACGAAGATGCACATCTGCACGCAGTGTTGACGCTGCTGTTGACAACTCCTGCCGAGTTGGGTGCTGGCAATATGCAGTCGATGAATGAGGTCACCACGTGTGACCAACTGTGTCCAACACGGCTCGGCATGCTATCATCGGCGTCCTCGACGATCTGCTTGAAGAACATCTTGGTTGCGTACCTAACTAACATTTATGTACAGGAGTATTTACCTATAGTGGACATAAACAAGCTTTGAAACATTCAACACTGTCCCGGACATGCATAAACACAGAGTATATTGCATAATATAATTCTAAAACTAAGCTATCCATGGAGCATAATGAATAACTAGCTAAATGTCTGCATACTGGAGGCAGGAGGTCCATCAGCAGGTAGAGGCAGAGTAGTCATAGGATGTAGAGGCAGTGGACCAGAAGTAATCGCAAGGATTATGATGCTTCGCCGGTGTTACATGTTGAGAAGTGTTATGGTATCTACCGCTTTGCCGGAGTATGGCATGGCGATTTCTGCGCCATCTATGGGTGTGTATTCTAACTCCCAGGTATTGGGTGTAACACAGACAACGCCATCTGTTGGTGGTGGCATGGCATTAGTGAAAGGCTCCGGTTTCCTGTCACAGTCAGAATGTGAGGTCGATGATGACCTCTTGTGGGTGGCATAATGATGTCAATGCCATCTAGGTTGGGCTACAAGTTATAATTTCAATTCCTCGGTGGATGGGCGTTATCCTACGGTCACCCAGTATACTGTCTGTCTAGTTTATGACGTTTTATGTTCATGGAGGTGACATAAGGAGGCGATTGGGCTGAGGATGGCAGTTCACCATAGGCAGTCCAAGAACTCTTGACTTAGTCCTGTGAGAAGACAAAGTGGCCGCCGTCGGTTATAGCAGTGTGTTAGCTGCTGGTTTATGCAGTGCTGGATTGGCCGACGTACCCGGGATTGGCCAGGAAGAGTTACGTGACGACAGTGGTGCGTCTGTTGAGAAGTGCTGCTAGTGAGTTGCTAGAGACTTCTGCCAGGGTGCTAGCTACCCCTGTATGTGATTGTTTGAGACCCCTGTCACCATGTTGCTGAAACCCTCTGCCAGTGTGTATCTGGAGAGTGGAGGTTGGGGGGGGGGGGGTATTGGCACATTGTGACGATACAGTGTGAGTGGACTGGCCCATGTTGAAGGTGAACTCACCATGTTTACCATTAGGGGTGGACGACGTGAACCTGGAAAGTGGATTCACCGGGATGTGATGAACACTGCCAATATATTGTCCTGAGTGAAAGCGACACTTTGTAAATATGTGTAGTAATACTTACTATATATATATATATATATATATATATATATATATATTATATATATATTATATATATATATATATATATATATATATATATATATATATATATATATATATATGTGTGTGTGTGTGTATAGTGGTGAAGGTGTAATTGTGTATTGTTTATTCCCCCCCCCCTTTATTCTTTGCACTAATACTTAACACAACTAGTTCTTGAAAGCTTACCACCGACTTGGAGTTGGATATAGAAGAAGAGGTTATAAGATACATTAACAGCAAGAACCAGGTTACTGGACCAAAGTGGCTGTAACAAGTAGATTAGAAAACGGTAGACACTAACATAGATACGATATAGTTCATAGTGTAAGTGACATTCTGCTAAAA
This sequence comes from Procambarus clarkii, assembly GCF_040958095.1. Lineage (NCBI taxonomy): Eukaryota > Metazoa > Arthropoda > Malacostraca > Decapoda > Cambaridae > Procambarus > Procambarus clarkii. The sequence continues at coordinate 27,215,422 of NC_091214.1, forward strand.
TATGGAGCGCAGGGATTTAACAGGACTTAACAGTGAATGTAAGAGACGTGATAAGATTGAAACTATGAACTAATGTTAACTGTGTAGGTATCATATTATATATTTAGGGCAAAGGAAAGAGAGCAGATGTATAAAAACTAGAGAGAGGCATTAATCTGTGTCATTTTCTCAGGAAATCTCAACAAATATGCTGTGGGAATGTTACTTAAGTGTCTAACACACACAATGGTTGGGTACTGCATCAGGCCGAGCTCTCTTGGAAAAATATTAACTAGAGCGAGTGGAAAGGGTAGAAGGTAGTAGGCTTAAGTTGGTTACTTAGTTTTAAAATGATAAGCATTACCCTTACAGCTAGATATAAACACTAAGAATGTTAGGTGCTAGTTCTTCACGAACGTAGTTATCCTCTGCTACATGCTGACAGTCAGGAAGTGGCGAGCTGATATAACGCATCCATTGTCCTTAACAGACTGGAACACCAGTCACACGAGCGTGTATCATCAGACTGTTGTGGTGTACTGTCGATATAACGGGTCTGGACCGAAGGTTGTGCGAGTACCAGGTGATGCGGTACCAGTCTTGGTGTCTGCGACAGGAGTGGGTGTCATTGGTAGGGTCAGTCATCACGTTGTCAGTTACAGGTGCTGGGTTGTCATTGTCAACAGTCAGTCGGGGCTAATTTCATGTGATTGAGATTATCATTTACTTGTTCACCTATAGCTAGGTTTCCAGCTTGTACTTTTTTTTCAGGGATATTCCTCTGGCTGGCCCATTGTGCGGGCCCTAAGCCTCTGGCTGGCCCACTGTGCGGGCCCTAAGTCTCTGGCTGGCCCACTGTGCGGGCCCTAAGTCTCTGGCTGGCCCACTGTGCGGGCCCTAAACCTCTGGCTGGCCCACTGTGCGGGCCCTAAGCCTCTGGCTGGCCCACTGTGCGGGCCCTAAGCCTCTGGCTGGCCCACTGTGCGGGCCCTAAGCCTCTGGCTGGCCCACTGTGCGGGCCCTAAGCCTCTGGCTGGCCCACTGTGCGGGCCCTAAGCCTCTGGCTGGCCCACTGTGCGGGCCCTAAGCCTCTGGCTGGCCCACTGTGCGGGCCCTAAACCTCTGGCTGGCCCACTGTGCGGGCCCTAAGCCTCTGGCTGGCCCACTGTGCGGGCCCTAAGCCTCTGGCTGGCCCACTGTGCAGGCCCTAAGCCTCTGGCTGGCCCACTGTGCGGGCCCTAAGCCTCTGGCTGGCCCACTGTGCGGGCCCTAAGCCTCTGGCTGGCCCACTGTGCGGGCCCTAAGCCTCTGGCTGGCCCACTGTGCGGGCCCTAAACCTCTGGCTGGCCCACTGCTCGGGCTGTTGGATTTCTGGGGCTTGACTCATATATTCAATTATTTGCTTATTTTATTTAATAAATCGAAGGAGCACCCACTTTTGAGAAAAGAGGGAAAACGAAAAAAGTGATCATTAGAATGACACTAGAGAACCAGTGTCTATGGATAGTAATTAAAAGAAGAATCACTTGAAAATAATGAATAGACTGTATTATTAATTAATTAAAGTCAAAGCCTCAAATATCAACATGGGGGGGGGTATTTCTAGAAGTTCAAATATATCTAGAACCAGTGTGGTTCGTCACTAGTTCATTGTAACATGGTAAATCTAAACTACAATAGATTCAAAGATATGATAACCCAAATTATGAATATTAAAGATTATGAATTACTGAGCAACAGTCAGAACAAAAAACATTAATTACCAAATCATCATTTCTGGCAATATTTTATTCAATGTAAAGATCCTATATGAATTATATGGAAATCAGTAATAATATTAGATAAATTTGGACGAAATAGAGGTTTTAGCTTTAAGACGATTTTTAAACGCCATTTCATCATTCGTCCTCGTGGTCACAGGATCCCAATAAAGAAAGAACCCGAGGTGAATATCACGAATGATGAGAAACAACTTGTCGACTCCTCGTATACACGCTGAAATCAGAGAAATTTAAGTAGCATTTGATTAGGCTACGATTTATTTCAAATATTCATGAAAATGGAGAAATTGTTGAAATTCAACTAACGTTGTGTATTAGGTATCTTTGCTGTATAACAACAGATTACTCAAATATACAATCTAGGATGATGCATCAAAAGAAATGGTATACTTAACATGAACGTATCAAATACTGAGGTCTGCCGAAACCGCGTCAGTCAGTCCCAGGCGTCCACTGCTGTATACGTGTAATTACGGGTCGTGGCTTCAATTGTTGACGCGTTATTAACTGGCCGGGCACTATAGAACACGTGAATAAGTAATAGTTAACTGTTAACCGGGTATCAACGTAATTCTTGTCGATAAAAACTCCCCAGTTACTACCACGTGTCTCGCCACTCTTCACGCCAGGGATGCCTCGTGTACAATGGCGTCTCCGCCTTCCCTCAACCCATCTCTCGCATTCACCACAGAAATTATTAATCACGAATAATTCTTTTCTGCACAATTATGGATGTAATACATTAATGAGAACTGGGTTGCAATTATAGGGACTTAAATATTATCATATTCTCGTTTAATGGTCTTAAACGAGAAATGGAGATGATTTTATTCTCCATAGCATTCGTACGTAACAGATAAAACTGCTACTTGATAACAATTTCAGTTAATAACTCTCGGTTTTAGATTATCGGGAGTCATATTATCCGTAGGTAGTTATTACACGGAATACTGATAATTTTAGAGAACCACATTCAATTCTCTAACACATTGGTAATATACGTGTCTATCTAGACATTATCTGACGCAATGTTGCTACTCGATTTCATGAGAATTCTAGCACTAATACGCAGATGAAATGGTTTAATTTATGTTTACACTACCGCTAGTGAGATTAATAACTACTGTAGTTAGTATATAATGATGATGTATTATAATATAATAGTAGTTTATTAGTGTTGGAAATTTCCAACACGGGCCCTAAGCCTCTGGCTGGCCCACTGTGCGGGCCCTAAGCCTCTTGCTGGCCCACTGTGTGGGCCCTAAGCCTCTGGCTGGCCCACTGTGCGGGCCCTAAGCCTCTGGCTGGCCCACTGTGCGGGCCCTAAGCCTCTGGCTGGCCCACTATGCGGGCCCTAAGCCTCTGGCTGGCCCACTGTGCGGGCCCTAAGCCTCTGGCTGGCCCACTGTGCGGGCCCTAAGCCTCTGGCTGGCCCACTGTGCGGGCCCTAAGCCTCTGGCTGGCCCACTGTGCGGGCCCTAAGCCTCTGGCTGGCCCACTATGCGGGCCCTAAGCCTCTGGCTGGCCCACTGTGCGGGCCCTAAGCCTCTGGCTGGCCCACTATGTGTTGCTTGTTTCTGTTTTACTTGGGTGGAGTATGAGTATTTATGACGTATGGTCGCTTCAGTAAGATTTTGCCATATGTGTTTAACAACAACTTCTGCTCTGTTGAATCTAAGCTGAAATCATAATGGGTTTGTAACTGTGCACTGTGTTAGATAATGTTCCAGTGGTCTGTTGTGGTTGTAACTGTGCAACTGTGCACTGTGTTAGATAATGTTCCAGTGGTCTGTCGGGCATTTCTCCACAGTGCTGACATAGCTTGTATTTGTTCCCTGCAGTTTGCTCCAGAACTCTGTAAGGTCCTAGAAACTTCTGTCAGCTTGTACATGGGACCATCTCTTCGCTAGTTGAGGATCATTTCTAAACATCCCGGTCCAATTGTTGTAAGTTTAGCAAGAGCGTTTTGTAATCCAGTGAAATCGTCAGTAGCTTTAGATAGATGTTCCTCGACTCTCTGGAACACCAATTGAGTGTCTCTTTGTTTGGCTGTATTAACATAATCATCATAGTTTTTTTTTTTTTTTTGAGATATATACAAGAGTTGTTACATTCTTGTACAGCCACTAGTATGCGTAGCGTTTCGGGCAAGTCCTTAATCCTATGGTCCCTGGAATACGATCCCCTGCCGCGAAGAATCGTTTTTTCATCCAAGTACACATTTTACTGTTGCGTTAAACAGAGGCTACAGTTAAGGAATTGCGCCCAGTAAATCCTCCCCGGCCAGGATACGAACCCATGACATAGCGCTCGCGGAACGCCAGGCGAGTGTCTTACCACTACACCACGGAGACTGCCACGGAGTTTTAGAGTGGCACAGGCGGCGAGGATATGAGAGCATTAGGGAATCTCATGTCTGTCCCCAAAATCACAAAGTGAGGTGTAGCTCCTAGTGAGGAGTTGACCGAGGAGTGTATCGAGCTCTGGACGATTGTCATAAGTTTTCATCTTATTTGTGACTGTCCCAGTTGACTGTTACTGAGTGCGTCAAGTACTTTGTCATTTGTTCTTTCAGCAAGGCTGTTGATAGAGGTTAATAAGGCTTTATATTGCCCTTTTTGATGTTGTACAGTGTAGCTAGTTGTTCCAGAACAGAATTATTGAATTCGGGCCGTTGTCAGAAAGTATAACGCTAGGTGGACCATACCTGCAAATTATCATGAAATGCACTATCTCTTATTTCTGCAGTTTTGTTTGGAATTGGAACCAGTTCACAGTATCCAGAGAACTTATCTACCATAACAAAGATATGTTTATTACCTCTAGAACTTTCAGCAACGTTCGTTAGCAAGTCCATAAAAACACGGTGCCAAGGTGCATTAGTCGTACGGTACGTCTGAATCGGGTTCGGGCCAGCAACATGGCCTTTGAGCTAGGCAGGTTAGACATTGATCCACGTAATGTTCAATGTGTTCTGCCATTTTGGGACAGTAGTACTTAAGACGAGCCTGCTTTATGGAGCGGTCCTTCCCAGGATGCACACTGTGTGGGGCGCCATGGACAAGTTTCAACACGGTAGGCACTATCAAAGTAGGAATAACAAGTTGATGTATCATTCTGGCAGGAGAGTCAAGCATAACCTTGCGGTAGAGCACGTGATTTAAGAGTACTAGTTCCTTGAGCAGCACAAGTGGCTTGACTGTAAGAGTCGTGTTCGAGTTCATTAGAAAGCTTATGATCGGTGGCTAGATTGGATCTTGTTGTTGTTCTATTTCTACATCTTGCAGGTCTGATGAAGGGTACTCAACGTGAACAGGAGCGACGTAGCAGGAGAGGGCATCGACAACTACATTATGTCTGCCAGGTAACTGTCCAAACGTGGGTAGGAACTCTTGTATTTTAGTTCTTTGAACAAGGGAATAATGCCTATTCTTGTCTATTCTTTGAACAACGGGATAATGGCTTGGTGGTCCGTCAGTACATGAATAGGATAGTTGTAGATGATGTCTGACATGTTTGAGAGCCCACACTACAGCTAAAGCTTCACGTTTTGTTGTTGAGTAATTCTTTTCTGCTTTGGAGAGGACTTGGCTTGCATATGCAATGGCATGTTCTTTTCTGTCACTAGTTTGTGATAGTATGGCTCCTAACCCAATATTACTGGCGCCGGTGACTAAGTCAAACGATTTGGAGAAGTTTGGGAACTTAAGAATGGGAGCAGATATCGACGTCTCTTTAAGAGTTTTAAATGATTTCTCCTGATCAGCTGCCCACGTGAACGGGACGTCTTTCTTAAAGAGGTGAGTGAAAGGAGATGCCATCACTGATTAGCCAGCGATGAAATGGTGGTAGAACCCTGCTAGGCCTATGAACTTTTGTACAGCTTCAACATTATGAGAACATAAGAACATTAGAACAAAGGTAATGGCAGAAGGCCTATTAGCCCAACATTTGTACATTTGCCGATATAATAATAATAATAATAATAATAATAATAATAATAATTTATTCAGGAAAAGTACATACATAGTTGCAGAGTTACAGTACAAACATTGTTTGATTTAAAGATAGAGGTAGTACATAAAATACCTAAAGTCACTAGTACGCATAGTGTTTCGGGCAGCAGGAAGGCCGTAGCGCTGTTTGCCATCCACGAGTCAGTGTCCGTCAGTGTTGTGACTGTCAGTTGTCGCGAACCTAACATGGGCAGTAGGACGGGTTGCTGGAACACGTGTAGGGGCTCGGTCGGCGCTGGTTAGGGGTTACAGCATGTGGTTGTTATGGACAGGAGGAGCAGGGCTATAGCGGTTAGCTTGGTGAGGAGGAGCAGAGCTATAGCAGTTAGCAAGGTGGTTAGTGGCGCAGCGAACACGACAATCGACAGTCATGACCAGGGAGCTGGTGGTAAGTGCAGAATAGTGCACGAGCAGTTCAGCAATCAGACGTGTCATATCCAAGTCTGCAGTGATATGTGCAATAAGGACGGTTGTGATAGATAGTTTGGCCTGCATTGTTATGTCTGGCATGCTATTGGTAATGAGTGTTGTTTGATGTGCATTCTGCCTTACGGTAGCCTGGTTTGCCACAGTTAAAGCATTCTGGCATTCGCGGGCGCGGAGGATACTGAGGAGAGTTAGCCCTGAAGTATGACCTGGGGCCATATGAGTGTGGAGGAGACCTAGCATGAGTCTGAACGTTACTTGGAAAAGATCGTGAGACAACGTTGTCAGTTATGGGGATTGTTTGTACAAAAGACGGCCGAGTGCTGGGCAGAGTGCCGGCTCTGTTATCTTTCAGTGGAATCTACCATCTCATCCATTAATTCCCAACTTGTGCTGTCTGGAACAAATTCCTTAGCTTCTATGTCCTTCAGTATGGCCTCGGGGGCATGATGCTGCGTGACACCAAACGTCAGTAGTCTATACAGACTGTCTATGGTGAGGCTTCCCATCTAGAACCCGTCAAAGCTGATTTCAGCGAGCTATATAGCTTATCAGGCATCTGCCGAAACCTTTGCGTGTATCATCAGGGCGCATTACTGCATTAGCTATTTGGCGAGTAATGACAAAGGGGTCACGATCGACAGCTGGTGAATATCTCTTAAGATTTTTTAATTCGTCCCACTTCAGTTTTCTTTAAATCGTATGATTCTGCCACGAGATATGCATCACCGGTTTTACGCACAGGCACTGTGTAAAACCGGGCAGCCAGGCAGAGGCAGTGAGTAGTGATGTCTCTCACAACACGCTGATGTCACTAGCGAGGTCACACACAGCGAGCTGTTTTGTTGCTGGCTGCTGTGCTGCAGCTGCTGTGGTTGTACCTGATAGCTGGGCCGGGAGCTGGAGAACGTCAGATGAATCCCACCGCTGCCACCAGTATTAACAGCTGTTTTGGTTGTAGTTCTAGCTTTCTTGGTAGCGGGAAGGAACGGAGTACCAAATGCTTGTGGCTTTTTTTTCTTTATTATAAATGCTATGATATTCTCTGCTGGGCCACGAGCTAGCTATATAGTGTGCGCTGCGCCGCTACTCAAGATCGTCTGCCTGTAGGAGTGTAGTCACACGTGGACGAAGATGCACATCTGTGCGCAGTGTTGACAACTCCCGCTGAGTTGAGTGCTGGCAAAATGCAGTCGATGATTGAGGTCACCACGTGTGTGACCACGTGCGTCCAACAGATCAGCAGGGGTGGAGGCCAGCAGAGGGAAGGGAAGACCAGTAAGGAAGGGGGAGACCAGCAGGGAAGGGAAGACCAGCAGGGAAGGGGGAGACCAGTAGGGAAGGGGAAGACCAGCAGGTGGACCATAATAAATGGTCTCACAACTAAGGCTATAATATTAATCTGGCTTCTACCTGACTTGCTAATTACTGTGAACTCTGGTGAGGGTCAGTGAGTGTTAGTCCAGTGGCCCGTGTAGTTCGGTAGTTTGTTCAGCCATTCTCTCAACATCAGAATAATTGTTAGCAAGAGAACGAGGTTCAGGAAGTGTGGGTGTAATGGTGCTGAGGGAGAATAGTGTTGTTGTTTGAATGTTTCCAGAGATATGAACAATAAACATATTTAGTATTACTGGGATTACTATTGTTATTACGACATCTCTACTGCCTCTCCTATCATTCTCTCCCTTTATCCCACTCCTCTCTCTCAGTATGTGTCATGTATACCGCTATGTATCATGGATCACAATGTATCATGTAGTGAGAGACTTGTTGGGGAGTATGGTGGTTGGGGACCCAGTCTTAATGTTCTCATTATCACATTTTCTAAACAATGATAAAGAAAATTATTTCTGGAATTTTTTAGATATCATTGCACAATGTTTTATCACACTGTAAGATTTTTTAAAGAAGGTTTTACAAGTCCTGCTGGTGTGAGAGTCGCCAGGCAGGTCACATGGGTCCATATTGTACTGCGTAATGTCGAACTCATTTGACTTGTGCCGATCCAGACTCGGCCATGTCAGGCACATACCCAACAGTAACTAATAAAGAAAAGGTTGAAACCAGGCACATGTATCTAGTCTTTAACCTTGGACAGACAGACATTCTGATATAAAGATTCAATAGAAAATATTACTGATATGAAAATCACAATTTCCCTAATGTCTTGATATAAGCTATATTAATGTTTTCAGGTATACAGGCTTAACTAAGATGGTTACTCGTAGCATGGGTTCTATATAACCCAGGATAAGGAGTGATGTTGTCACAGGGGGTCCTATATAACCCAGGATAAGGAGTGATGTTGTCACAGGGGGTCCTATATAACCCAGGGTGAGGGCCGGGTGGTGGTGTCACAGGGGGTTCTATATAACCCAGGATAAGGAGTGATGTTGTCACAGGGGGTCCTATATAACCCAGGATGAGGGCCGGGGTGGTGGTGTCACACGGGGTCCTATATAACCCAGGGTGAGGGCGTGTTGTTGTCACAGAGGGGTTCTATATAACCCAGGATAAGGGGTGAGGTTGTCACAGGGGGGTTCTATATAACCCAGGATAAGGGGTGATGTTGTCACAGGGGGTTCTATATAACCCAGGATAAGGGGTGATGTTGTCACAGGGGGTTCTATATAACCCAGGATAAGGAGTGATGTTGTCACAGGGGGTTCTATATAACCCAGGATAAGGAGTGATGTTGTCACAGGGGGTTCTATATAACCCAGGATAAGGAGTGATGTTGTCACAGGGGGTTCTATATAACCCAGGATAAGGAGTGATGTTGTCACAGGGGGTTCTATATAACCCAGGATAAGGAGTGATGTTGTCACAGGGGGTTCTATATAACCCAGGATAAGGAGTGATGTTGTCACAGGGGGTTCTATATAACCCAGGATAAGGAGTGATGTTGTCACAGGGGGTTCTATATAACCCAGGATAAGGAGTGATGTTGTCACAGGGGGTCCTATATAACCCAGGATGAGGGCGTGTTGTTGTCACAGAGGGGTCCTATATAACCCAGGGTGAGGGCGTGCTGTTGTCACAGAGGGGGTCCTATATAACCCAGGGTAAGGGGTGAGGTTGTCACAGGGGGGTCCTATATAACCCAGGATGAGGGCCGGGGTGGTGGTGTCACAGGGGGTCCTATATAACCCAGGGTGAGGGCGTGTTGTTGTCACAGAGGGGTCCTATATAACCCAGGGTGAGGGCGTGCTGTTGTCACAGAGGGGGTCCTATATAACCCAGGGTAAGGGGTGAGGTTGTCACAGGGGGGTCCTATATAACCAGAATAAGGGCGTGAAGTTGTCACAGGGGGTCCTATATAACCCAGGGTGAGGGCGTGTTGTTGTCACAGAGGGGTCCTATATAACCCAGGGTGAGGGCGTGTTGTTGTCACAGAGGGGTCCTATATAACCCAGGGTAAGGGGTGAGGTTGTCACAGGGGGTCCTATATAACCCAGAATAAGGGCGTGAAGTTGTCACAGGGGGGTCCTATATAACCCAGGGTGAGGTTGTCACAGGGGGTCCTATATAACCCAGGGTGAGGGCGTGAGGTTGTCACAGGGGATCCTATATATTCCAGGGTGAGGTTGTCACAGGGAGGTCCTATATAACCCAGGGTAAGGGCGTGAGGTTGTCACGGGGGGTCCTATATAACACAGG
>NC_091214.1:27230283-27245283 GCF_040958095.1 Procambarus clarkii
GAGACGTTACCTGTCACACACTACACAGACAGGAAACGTTACCTGTCACACTCCACACAGACAGGAGACGTTACCATGTCACACTCCACACAGACAGGAGACGTTACCTGTCACACTCCACACAGACAGGAGACGTTACCATGTCACACTCCCCACAGACAGGAGACGTTACCTGTCACACTCCACACAGACAGGAGACGTTACCTGTCACACTCCACACAGACAGGAGACGTTACCATGTCACACTCCCCACAGACAGGAGACTTTACCTGTCCCACTCCACACAGACAGGAGACGTTACCTGTCACACTCCACACAGACAGGAGACGTTACCATGTCACACTCCACACAGACAGGAGACGTTACCTGTCACACTCCACACAGACAGGAGACGTTACCTGTCACACTCCACACAGACAGGAGACGTTACCTGTCACACTCCACACAGACAGGAGACGTTACCTGTCACACTCCACACAGACAGGAGACGTTACTTGTCACACTCCACACAGACAGGAGACGTTACCTCTGTGACTCTACACAGACAGGAGACGTTTCCTGTCACACTCCACACAGACAGGAGACGTTACCTGTCACACTCCACACAGACAGGAGATGAGAGTTACAGGAACTGGTGGTAAAGTCTATGTTTCCTTAAGGAACATCACACATGCACAAGGTAGCCGGTGGCTGAGCGGACAGAACACAGGACGCGTGATCCTGTGGTCCCGGGTTCGATCCTGGGCGCCAACGAGAAACATTGGGCAGAGTTTCTTTCACCCTGATGCGCCTGTTACCTAGCAGTAAATAGGTACCTGGGAGTTAGTCAGCTGTCACGGGCTGCTTCCTGGGGGTGGAGGCCTGGTCGAGGACCGGGCCGCGGGGACACTAAAGAGCCCCGAAATCATCTCAAGATAACCTGGACCTCAAAGTATTGGTCTAGGGAGCACAGACAAAATACGCTTAGAATAACTAGTGGCACGGAACAATAACGATATTACTTATCTGTTTTAGTAAACAATAAAGAGGCAAGATGAAGGACAGCGAGCGTCCACACCAGCCCGCGATCACAGCACAAGAGAGCGGCCTCCCATGTACCTTGCGACCTGCTTGATCATCTCCTCATACAGTAACCAACTTGAATCTCTAATACAATATTAAATTGGCGCTATGCAGTTCTAACCCATCATTTTCCAGCCCGTTGTCGCGGTGAGGGGGGCCTTGGTGGGTGGCTGCCGGGGGGTGATGCTCCATGGCTCAGTCCTCTGTCCTTCTGTGGCCTTGTGTTCCTGCTGCCGTCTTCACTAATTGTGCTGGATGTCTTTTCCTTTTCCTTATGTTTCCTTTTTCTCCCCCCCCCCCCCTTTTCCTTTCTGGTTGTCATTTCTCGCCGACCTTTTGCCAGTCTTGATTATTCTTTCAATAAATTCTGTTTTGACGCCCGGATGTTCGGAGAGGTGCACACTCTCACCCGTAGAACTGTAGTACCCAACGTCGCGAGCGTGGGGACGCTTTCATTTTCAATCCTCCATTCGTTGGTGAACCCGATCTCGACGGACTAACGGTTCTTAAGGTGGCGATTGCCGGGCGTATACTCACGATGAACCCCTGGGGGGGGGGGGGGCTCAGCCTGTCTCATGTTGGGTGTCCTCTAAGTGTGGCGTCATGGTGGGTGTGGGGACTTATTCGTGGGTGACAGTATTACCTCCTCGTTTCTATGCCGATGAATATTGACCCTCTTATTATTTCTGAGGTTCGTGGGGTGGGCGACCAAGCCCCTAAGACGGACTGTGTTGGGAGACCGGGCTCTGTAGCCCCCGCTACATTGGGCCCAGACTAAGCTATTCCTTTAACCCGCCTGACTACCCCCCCCCCCCCTCCTTCAGAAACTTGAGCCTGGCTCCTCTTCTTCCTCCTCCTCGGCGGGTAAGAAGGCATCGCTTTCTTCCTCGCCCCCCCCCCCCCGACTCTATCACTGTGTCCCTTCCCACTTCGGTGGTTGGGCCCCCTGTCCCAGCTATGGAGGCCGGTTCCTTTAACAATCCCCCCCCCCCCCCCGTTTCTTTCTCGGCTGCTGCCCCTGCTGAGGTGCACTCCCCTGTTTATGCCCCCCCCCTTCCCCTTGCTGTCCGTGACCACCCCTCTCCATGGTCTTCTTCTATTCTAGACCCTGTCCGTCTGCCTCTGGTCTGTCCTCCCGCTCCTTTAACTCCATCGTCTTTACTAAATTTACGCATGCGCCTTAACCAACCCATCCTCAACTCAAGTCCATTACATCCAGCGGTCGACCCCACAAACGCATTTATAAATGTTAACATGCTGTTCAAACGGGAATTTTTTAAAATTTAAATTATTATAATAATATATTAGCATATTGTGCATATATAGGCATAGGTTAGGTTAGGTGTTTATGTTCTGTTGGCGACAATTTGTAATTGTAGTACTAGGATGAAGCATTTGTAGCGTCGTGGTTTGAACAAAATTCGTCAGTGAAGCACTTGTTCCGGAAGTGTTCTAACGAATAGTGTGTAAACCGTTTTTCATTCATAAACAAGGGGTTTAGCGGGTGCATGGAATCACTTTTGGGTCTTTGTTTGGAGAACAGGGTTACCATAACCCTGATTTCACTGATCCTGATCAGGATCATCTTTAATATGTTGTGTTCTTATTTGCCTCTTCATTGTTCTCTGTTGCTGTCCTTTCTTTTTTTTTGACTATGTCTGTTCTTCAATGGAATATTCGTGGATTTTATGCCAAGTTCCACGAACTCAAACTTCTGATTACACAGTTTCACCACTTTTTTGTCTCCGGGAGGTGATGCTTGGTGCTCGTCCTGGTCACTTTTGTGATTATTCCTCCCCCCCCCCTCCCAGAAAAAGCTGGGGGGGGGGGGAGATCGCTACTGTATTCGCTATCTTGCGTGGTCCTTACAACATCCTCGCTTTCGCCTCGCTTTCGTCGTGCTTTGACTTTTACCTCCTCCTGCGGTTCCTGTTCCCCTCACCACCTCCCTCTTTCTGTCCGGTTTTTGTTTCGCCTACAAAATTCTCTTTCGGTTAGTGTTACCAATATTTCTCCTCATAATGTTCCGCCCTTGCCCCCGTGCAGGGTCCCCCCCCCCCCTTCCTAAATTTTGTAAAACTCTGACCCACGTGACTAAAGCTTTTATCCCTCCTACACTTCCGAAACGCCTTTTCTTTGAACACTTTCTTACTCTGTTGTTTTTCCTGACCGCACTTATGTGTCGCCTGCCTCCGGAGACTAGCATCTTCACGGCGGAACTTTATGCTATTCTCTATGCTCTTTGTCTACTGCTTTCTCGTTGTCAATCCTCCTTTGTGAGTTTAGATGACTCTTGAAGTGCCTTCATGGCTCTGGAGTCCTTTAATCTGGTCCATCTGGTAGTAGTTGAGATTCAAAAAAAATTCTAATCTCCAGTAGATTTAAGACAGTGGAGTTTAGCTGGGTTCCCAGCCATGTTAGTGTCTCTTTAAATGAGCATGCGGATGCTGCCTCTAGGGAAGCTGTCCGCTCTAGTACCATCTCCTGTAAAGGTATTCTTTATTCTCACTTTTACCTAGTTATTCATTCGTCCATCCTTACCCGTTGGCAGGCTTGTTGGTCTTCTGTTACTGGTAACAAACTGCGTACTCTTAAGAGTAGTGTGTCCCCATGGCCTTCCTCCTACCACCTTAAACTAACTGGCAGTGGGAAACGGCTCTGGCGAGGTTGGGTATTGGCCATACACGCTTAACTCACGGTCACTTAACGGAGCGCCGCCCTGCTCCTTATTGTCCAAACTTTGTTCCTCTTACATTCGTGCATATTTTTGTTGAATATCCTTACTTCCAGGACGAGCGTGTGTCTTGCTTTCCGACCGTCCCTCGTGGTCCCTTGTCCCTCGTTAGAATTCTTGGGGCAATGCCTTATGCGTTTCTGTTCTCAAATTGGCATCCTTGGTGATATTTAGCGCCCTCTGATTATTCTGCAGTTTTCATGGTGATACATAGCCTTCCCGGCTTGGTGCCTTGTTTTGATAATTACTTACTATGCAGTTTTAAGTATATTACATCCCAGCTTTACAATACACTAACAGATTATTATCACAGTGTACTTAAAACTCTGTAAGCATCAAGGTGCCCTTACGTCGGGCAAGGAAGCGATCGCCCACCATTTGCATAATGAGGGACAGTTCTCATATATTTAAACCACCAGAGATTTCACTGTTCTGTAACCCAAACCTATCTTAAAGTTCTATAATTTAATGAACACTAATCCCACACATAATCCAACACATTCATGGCCTATCACTAAAATACTTAAGAGACTGAAAGGGTCCTAATTATATATGTAAAATGCAATACGATCCTGGATCATTTTACCAGAGTGCAATCTTGGGTCCGAGGTTGCAACAGCGTGCATACTCTAGATGAGAGCAAAATTGTGCTTCATGTTCCCCTCCCTGTCCAGCTCGTTGCTGCCGTGAGGGGGCTTGGAGGGCGGCTGCCGGAGTGTGATGTTCCTTGGGGCGGTCTCTAGTCCTTTTGTAGCCTTGTGCTTCTCCTGCTGTCCTCTCAAATTTTGCTGGATGCCTTTTCCTTTTCCTTTTGTTTCGTTTCCCCCTCCCCGCTCAGCTCGTTGTTGCCGTGTGGGGGCTTGGTGGGCGGCTGCTGGAGTGTGATGCTCCTTAAGACAGTCCTCTGTCCTTTTCTAGCCTTGTGCTCCTGCTGCCGTCCTCTCCAATTCTGCTTGGCACCTTTTCCTTTTGTTTCGTTTTTCTCCCCCTCTTCTCCTATCTGCTTGCCGTTTCCTGCCGACCTTTTGCTTGTTCTGGTTCTTCCCTTGGACTTCTTCTATTTTGACGCCCGGGTGCTTGAGGAGGCATACTCTTGCACCCGTAGAACTGTAGTACCCGACGTCGAGAGCGAGGGGAACCTTTTATTGTCAATTCCCCTTTCGTCACTGAACCCGATCTCGACGGACTGTTGGTTCTTAAGGTGGCGTTTGTGGGGCGTATACTCACGACACACCCCTAGGAGGCCTCGGCATGATCGGCGATAGCTTCCTGTTGGGTGTCCTGCCTCTAATTGTGACTCCATGGTGGGTGTGGGGGCACATTCGTGAATAAATTTTTCTTTTCGTAATGATGATGACCCCTGTTTCGGCTGTTTCTGATTTACCTTCTCAGGCTCGTGGGGTGGGCGACCAAGCCCCCGAGTCAGTCCGTGTTGGAAGACCGGGCTCTGTAGCCTCCGCTGCATTGGGCCCCGACCTTGCTCCTCCTTTGGCCTCTCTGACTCCTTCCCCTGGCTCCCCTCCCTCCTCTGTGGTTGGGTCGAGCCCCAAGCCCCCAGTGGTGACTACCTCGTCCCCTGGCGCGGCTCCTTCTCTAGTTGTAACTACTGCGCCTTTTAACCCCTCTCTCTCTGGGGGTTCTCACCGCCGTCCTCGTCATGGCCGCCCTCGCTTGATTCCTTCCAGTTCTGCTACCTATCAAGCCTTGTTTGGTCCCGCTTCGTGGGCCAAATATTTTGATCTCCTCCCTCTTGATTCTGCGCCTCCTGACGATTTCTCCCTCCATCGACATCTCGTTGATTCCGTGGATGCCTCCATTACTTTCAACCCCACTTGTCTCGGTACACGTGTCGTTGCTGCTCCTTCTCAGGATGCTGCTTCCCGCTTGGCTGCCTTATCCTGCCTTGGCGAGACCCCTGTTTGGGTCTCGAAGAACGCTCAGTTGAATGCCAGTGTTGGCACTATTCTGCTCCCGCCCCATGTTGCGACCGGTGTTCGGGTCCTGCGCGACTGCCACGACGATATTCGACATATCCTTGCTGCCCAGGGCCATTCTATTCTCCAGGTGGACACGTTTACTCGTCCCCCTCGTGGTAGTCGCCGTCAACCCGTCCGGGTTGTGAAGATTACCTTTGATGGTAGGACCCTTCCACCCTCTGTCATTCTTGCTGGTGCCAGGTGCTCTGTCCAGGAGTACATTCCTTCTCCTCGGCTCTGTAACATGTGCTGGAGGTTTGGGCATGGTGCCCTCCGCTGCTCCGGGACTCTCTCTCTCTCTGTCTTTTGTGTGGTGGCGAAGGTCACTCTAAGTCGGAGTGCACTTCTCCCCAGGCTCGTTGCCTCAACTGCGGTGAGGCCCATCCTACCTTCTCCCGTGCGTGTGTCCATTACAAGCTTGAGGCAGCCGTCCTCAACTTGAAGCACCGGGAGCGTTTATCTTTTCCTGAGGCGAGACGCCAGGTTCGCCGGCTCCCGCCTTATGCTAATATCTCTTATGCTCGTGTGTTGCGCTCTTCCTCTCCTCATCCTTCCCGCCTTCCTCAGACTCACAACCGTTTCCGGCCCTTGGACCCTGATACGCCCAATGGCCCCTCCTCTGTTCCTCTGGGTTCTCTCCCGAAGGATCCACCTCCTGGTCCTCTGTCTGGGGGTTCCCCTTCTTTCTACCCGGTCTGTCGTGTCTCCTGTGTCTTCTTCCTCGTCTCCCTCCGTTCCTCCTTCCCATCCTTCCCCTCCGTCTCTTGACTTTCCCCGCCGCCTGTCGGTGCGGGCTGATGTCCATCGCTCTCCAAAAGGCCGTCATGTGTGCTCTCGTTCAGCTTCTCCTGTTGAGACGCTAGAATCCGTTGCCCAGTACGTGGTTGCTGGAACACCTGCTCTTTAAGTCAGAAGCGTAAACCTGGCTCCTCTCCTTCCTCCTTCCCGGCGGGTAAGAAGGTTTCACTTTCTTCCTCGGCCCCTACTTCTGCCTCTCTCGCTCCTTCCCCTCCCATTTCGGTGGTTGCGCCCCTGTTCCTGCTATGGAGGTTTCTTTAGCCCCCACTTCCCTCTCGGTTGCTGCCCTTGCTGAGGTACGCTCCCCTCTTTCTACCCCCTCTTCCTGCTGCTGTCCTTTACTGCTCCTCTCCGTTGTCTCCTCCACTTCCTCCTCCGGACCCCGCCCGCCCACCTCTGATCTGTTCTCCCGTTTCCTTCCCTCCGTGTTTGCTCAGTTTACCCATGCCCCCTAACCCTGACTTTGCTGACCCTGATCCCGACCTTGATATTCTTTAACGTGCTCTGTTGCTCTTTCGCCTTTGTTTCTTCCTTGTTCTCTGTTTTTGTCCTTTCTCTTCTTGTCGTTGTCCATTCTTCAATGGAACGTTCGAGGTTATTATGCCAATTTCCTCAAACTCCAACTTCTGATTTCGCGGTTTTTGCCCCTTTGTGTCTGTCTCCAGGAGCCGATGCTTGGTGCTCGTCCTGGTCGTTTTCGTGGCTATTCCTTTCTCTCCCCCCCCCTCCCAGCCGTTGCTGGGACTTCTAATTCTTCTGCTCTTTTGATTCGTGCTGATGTTCCCTTTGTTCCTTTACTTTTTCCTTCGCCTCTACATTGTTCTGCTGCTCGTATCTTTGTGGGGAAATGGTACACAGTTTGTTCCATTTATCTCCCCCGAGTGTCCCGCTTTCTCTTCCTGATTTGAAACACCTCCTAGACTCCTTGCCGGAGCCTGTGCTCCTGCTGGGTGACTTCAATTGTCATAATTCTCTTTGGGGTGACATTCTGACGAATACCCGGGGTCGCCTTCTTGAGCTGTTTCTCCTCTCTTCTTCCCTGTCTCTTCTGAATTCTGGTGAGCCCACTCATTTGGACTCTCGGACTCGCACCCTTTCTTGTCTTGATCTTTCTCTCTGCTCTTCTTCTCTTTACTTAGATTTCACGTGGCAGGTTCTTGATGACCTCCATGGAAGTGATCATTTCCCCATCCTTGTTTCCTTTTCTCTTTTCGCCCTTCCCTCTCTTTCCCTAGGTGGCAGTTTGCTAAGGCGGACTGGACCCTATTTACCCTCAGTGCTGCTCTCTCTGACCTCTCCCTTCTGCCTCTCTCTCGCGCTCTCCTCCTTTTTCATGACACTGTCTTCAACGCTGCCCTCCGCTCTATTCCTCGCTCTTCCTCTCGGGGTCCACGGAAGTGCATTCTCTGGTGGAATGCAGACTGTGCTCAGGCTGTCCGCTGTAAGCGTGCAGCCTGGAAGAGGCACCGCCGTAGGCAGACGACCGATTCTTTTTTCTTTTCTTTCAGAAAGCGAGTGCGGTAGCCCGTAGGGCCATCCGTATGGCTAAACGTGAATGTTGGGCATCTTATGTCTCAACAATTACGTCCGAAACTCCTCTGGCCCAGATCTGGAAGCGTATCTGCAAGATAGCGGGTAAGTTCGTTCCCGATTTTTCACCGGTCCTTCACCTCCATGATACTCTTGTGGCGGACCTGTTGCAGGTCGCTTCCGTACTGGGTTCCCACTTTTCTTCTGTTAGCTCTGGTCTTCATCTTCCCCAATCTTTTCTTCTTCATAAACCTGTCCCTGAGTCTCGTCCTTTAGATTTCTGCACTCGTCTTCAACTTCCCTATAATGATCCCTTCTCTTTCTCTGAACTTCGTTCTGCTCTGGCCCTCTGCGGTTCTACGGCGGCGGGCTCCGATGGTATTCATTATGAGATGCTTCGCCATCTCCCTCCGTGCACGTCTCGGTATTTACCGAGTCTGTATAATCGGATCTGGGAGTCGTCGTCAGTCCCTGAGGACTGGCTCGATGCCGTTGTCCTCCCTGTAAGCAAACCGGGGTCTTTGGGTACTTCCCCTAAGGACTTTCGCCCTATTGCTCTCACAAGTTGTGTCTGCAAACTCTTTGAACGTATGGTTAACGTTCGTCTGATGTGGTTCCTGGAACACCATCACCTCCTCTCCCCTTCTCAATTTGGTTTCCGCAAGTGCTGCAGCACGACAGATGTCCTGGTGAACTTGGAGGTCTATATTCGTACTGCTTTTACTGCGAGGACCTCCGTTGTTGCCGTCCTTTTTGACCTGGAAAAGGCTTACGACACCACTTGGCGATATCATATTCTATCTCAATTTCATTCTTTTGGCCTTCGTGGTCATCTCCCTCTCTTTCTCCGCAGCTTCCTCTCCCGTCGTTCCTTTCGAGTGCGCCTTGGTACCGCTCTCTCTGCCTCTTTTCAGCAATACGAAGGTGTGCCCCAGGGTAGTGTTCTGAGCACTACTCTTTTTCTGGTTGCCCTCAATGGTCTTCTTTCCTCTCTTCCTTCTGGTGTCTTCTCCGCTCTCTATGTCGATGATCTTACCCTTTGCTGTCAGGGTGATGATTCGCCTCTCCTTCAACGCCAGCTTCAACTTGCAATTGATGCCGTGTCGTCTTGGGCCACCGATCATGGCTTCAAGTTCTCTACTTCTATGACTTGTGCCATGACTTTTACGCGGAAACGGGTTGTTCTTCGTCCCTCTTTGTCACTTTATGGTCATCCCCTTGAATACAAAGATTCCGCAAAGCTTTTGGGGTTATTCCTTGACACTCGTTTGTCTTGGTCTCCCCATATCTCTTACCTCCGTGTTGAGTGCTCTAAGGCCCTTACCCTCCTTCGGGTCTTGTCCAATACTTCTTGGGGGGCAGATAGGCGCACTCTCCTGCTTTACATTCCTCTCTCGTCCTGTCTAAGCTCGATTATGGATGCCCTGCTTACTCGTCTGCTTCTCCTTCTACTCTTCGCCGTCTTGATGCTTTGCACCATACTGGGTAGCGCCTCAGTTCTGGTGCCTTTCGTTCGACTCCCATCCTTAGCTTGTATGTTGACACTGGCTTCCTGTCTCTCCAGGACCGCCGTGATCGCTACTGTCTTCGCTATCTTGCGCGGTCCTTGCAACATCCTCCCTCTCGCCTCTGTCGTGCTTTAACTTTTACCCCTCCTGCGGTTCCTGTTCCTCTTCACCACCTCCCTCTTTCTGTCCAGTTATCTTGCCTCCAGGATTCTCTTTCCATTCGTATTTCTAATGTTTCTCCTCGTGTTGTTCCTTCTTTGCCCCATGGAGAGTCCCTCTTCCGCGGTTTTGTACTTCCTTGACCCGTATCACTAAAGCTTTTACCCCTCCTACAGTTCTAAAACGCCTTTTCCTTGAGCACTTTTCTTCTCACTCCCGCTCCGTTTCTGTCTTCACCGATGGGTCTAAGTCGGCGGACGTTGTTGGCTACTCTGTTGTTTTTCCTGATCGCACTTATATGTGTCGCTTACCTCCGGAGACTAGTATCTTTACAGTGGAACTTTATGCTCTTCTTTATATCTTATGCTCTATGCTCTTCGTCTCCTGCTTTCTCGTTGTCAGTCTTCCTTTGTAGTTGTTGTTGTCTCTCGTAGTGCTCTCATGGCTCTCGGGTCCTTTAATCCGGTTCATCCAGTAGTTGTTGAGATCCAGCATTGGCTGTTTCTTGTTCACAGTAAATTTAAGTCGGTTGAGTTTTGTTGGGTTCCCAGCCATATTGGTGTGTCTTTAAATGAGCGTGCGGATGCTGCCGCCATGGAAGCTGTCCGCTCTTGTCCCATCTCTCGTAAAGGCATTCCGTATTCCGACTTTTACCCGGTTATCCATTGCTCAGTCCTTACCCGTTGGCAGGCTTCCTGGTTGTCTGTTACTGGTAACAAACTACGTACTCTTAAATGTTGTGTTTCCTCGTGGCCGTCCTCCTTCCACCGTAACCGGCGGTGGGAAACAGCTCTGGTGAGGTTGCGTATTGACCATACTCGCTTAACCCATGGTCACTTGATGGAGCGCCACCCTGCTCCTTACTGTCCTAGTTGCATTGTCCCTCTTACGGTCGTGCATGTCCTTCTTGAATGTCCTGACTTCCAGGATGAGCGTGTGTCTTGCTTTCCGACCGCCCTCACGGTCACCTGTCCCTCAATAGAATTCTTGGTGACTCGGATACTTTTGATATCGTTCGCCTTATGCGTTTTTGTTCTCGTATTGGCATCCTTGGTGATATTTAGCGCCCTCTGATTATTTTGCGCATTTGATGGTGCTACATAGCCTTCCCGGTTTGGTGCCTTCTTTTGATAATTACTTAATTACTTTTGTTTCGTTTTTCTCCGTCCTCTTCTCCTTTCTCGTTGTCATTTCCTGTTTGGCTGTTTTGATCATTCTTTTGGCCTTCTTTTGTTTTGACGCCCTGGTGTTTGATGATGCATACTCTTGCACCCGTAGAACTGTAGTACCCAACGTATCAAGTGAGGGGAACCTTTTATTGTCAATCCTCCTTTTGTCACTGAATCCGATCTCAACGAACTGACGGTTCTTAAGGTGGCGTTTGTTGGGCGTATACTCACGACGCACCTCTAGGGGGCCCCGGCATGAACGGCGATAGCTTCTTGTTGGGTTTCTTGCCTCTAATTGTGGCTCCATGGTGGGTATGGGGGCACATTTGTGAATGAACGTGTTTCTTTTTGTATTCATGTCATCGAATGTTTCTCTTGTACCCTCTCAGGCTCGTGGGGTGGGCGACCAAGCCCCCAGAGTCAGACTGTATTGGAAGACCGGGCTCTGTAGCCCCCTGCTGCGTTGGGCCCCGACCTTGCTTCTCCTTTGACCCTCCTGACTACTCCCCTCGGCTCCCCTCCCTCCTCTGTGGTTGGGTCGAGCCACAAGCCCCCAGGGATGACCACTTCGTCCCCTGGCACGGCTCATTCTCTCATTGTGACTACTGTGCCTTTTAACCCCTCTCTCTCTGGGGGTTCTCAACGCTGTCCCCGACATGGCTCCAATCGCTCGATTCCTTCCCGTACTGATGCGTATCGAGCCTTGTTTGGTCCCGCTTCATGGGCCAAATACTTTTATCTCCTCCCTCTTGATTCTGTGCCTCCTGACGATTTCTCCCTCCATAGACACCTTGTTGTTTCCGTAGATGCCTTTGTTACTTTCCACTCCACCTGTCTCGGTTCACTTATCATTGTTACTCCTTCTCAGGATGCATCCTCCTACTTGGCCGCCTTGTCCGGCCTTGGCAAGACCCCTGTTCGGGCCTCCATGAACGCTATGTTGAATGCCAGTGTTGGCATTATTCTCCTCTCACCCCATGTTGCTACCGGTGTTCAGAATCACCAGGACTGCTATGAAGATATTTGGCATATCCTCGATGCCCAGGGCCATTCTGTCCTCCTGATAGACTCGTTTACTTGTTCCCCTTGTGGTCAACGCCGTCAACACCTTCGGGTTGTGAAGATTACCTTTGATGGTAGGACCCTTCCGCCCTCTGTCATTCTTGAAGGTGCCAGGTACTCCGTCCAGGAGGACATTCCCTCTTCTCGGCTCAGTAATAAGTGCTGGAGGTTTCGTCATGGTGCTCTCCGCTGCTCTGGAACTCTCTCTCCCTGTCCTTTGTTGCTGGAACAACTGTCTCTTTGAGTCAGAAGAATAATACTGGCTCCTCTCCTTCCTCCGAAGTGGGTAAATAGGCTTCGCTTTCTTCCTCGCCCCCTACTTCTGACTCTCACGCTCCGTACCCTCCCGTTTCGGTGGTTATGCCCCCTGTTCCTGCTATGGAGGTGTCTCTGGCCCCGCTTCCCTCTCGGTTGGTGCCATTGCTGAGGTGCATCCCCTGGTTTCTGCCCCTCCTGCTGCTGTTCTTGACCCTCGGTTATCCCCCCTCTTCCTCCTCTGGACCCTACTCATCCGCCAATGGTTGGTCCTCTAGCTACCTTTCCTCCTTCTTTACTCAGTTTACCCATGTCCCCTAACCCTGACTTCCCTGACCCTGATCCTGCACTTCTTTAATGTGCTGTGTTACCTTTTCGCCTTTGTTTCTTCCTTGTTCTCTGTTGTTGTCCTTTCTCTTCTCGTTGATGTCTATTCTTCAATGGAACGTTCGAGGTTATTACGCCAATTTCCTTGAACTCCTACTTCTGATTTCGCGGTTTTCGCCCCTTTGTGTCTGTCTCCAGGAGCCGATGCTTGGTGCTCGTCCTGGTCGCTTTCGTGGCTATTCCTTTCTCTCTCACCCCCTCCCCAGCTGTTGCTGGGGCTCCTAACTCTTCTGCTCTCTTGATTTGCTCGAATGTTCCATTTGTTCCCTTACTTTTTCGTTCGCCTCTCCATTGTTCTGCTGCTCGAATCTTTGAGAGAAAATGGTACATGGTTTGTTCCAATCATCTCCCCCGAGTGTCCCGCTTTCTCTTCCCGATCTGAAACACCTACTTGATTCCTTGCCGGAGCCTGTGCTCTTGCTGGGTGATTTCAATTGTCGACATTCCCTTTGGGGTGATGTTCTGACGAACACCCGAGGTCGCCTTCTTGAGCCGTTCATCCTCTCTTCTTCCGTCTCTTCTGAATTCTGGTAAGCCCACGCATTTGGACTCCCAGACTCGCACCTTTTCCTGTCTTGATCTTTGCTCGTCTTCACTTTACTTAGATTTCACGTGGCAGGTTCTTGATGACCTCCATGGCAGTGATCTTTTCCCCATCCTTGTTACCTTTTTCTCTTTTCACCCTTCCCTCTCCTTCCCTAGGTGGCAGTTTGCTAAGGCAGACTGGAACCTATTTACCCACGGTGCTGCTCTCTCTGACCTCTCCCTTCATCCTCTCCCTTCTCCTCTCCCTCGCTCTGTCCTCCTTTTTCATGACACCATCTTTGAAGCTGCCCTCTGCTCTTCCTCTCGGAGCCCACGGAAGTGAGTTCTCTGGTGGAATACAGACTGTGCTTGGGCTGTCCACTCTAAGCGTGCAGCCTGGAAGACGCACCGCCGCCGGCAGATGGCCGATTCTTTTCTTCTGTTTCAGAAAGCGAGTGCAGTGGCCCGTACAGCTAAACGTGAATGATGGGCATCTTATGTCTCCACCATTACGTCTGAAACTCCTCTACCACAGATCTGGATGCGTATCCGCAAGATAGCGGGCAAGTTCGTTCCTGATGTCTCACTGGTCCTTCAACTCCTTGGTACTCTTGTGGCGCACCCGTTGCAGGTCGCTACCAAACTGGGTTCCCACTTCTCTTGTGTTAGCTCTGGTTTTCATCTTCCTCATTTTTTCCTTCTTCGTAAACCTGTCCTTGAATCTTGTCCTTTGGATTTCTGTTTTCATCTTCCCTATAACGATCCCTTCTTTCTCTCTGAACTTCGGTCTGTCCTGAACCTCTGTGGTTCTATGGCGGCGGGCTGCGATGGCATTCACTGAGATGCTTTGCCATCTCCCTCCATGCACATCTCGGTATTTACTGAGTCTGTATAATCGGATCTTGGAGTCGTCATCAGCCCTGAGAACTGGCTCGATGCCATTGTCCTCCGAGTGTTCGGAGGACACTCGTTGTTTGCGAGTGTTCGCAAACCAGGGTCTCTGGGAACATCCCCTCTTTTTCTGGTTGCCCTCAATGGTCTTCTTTCCTCTCTTCCTTCAGGCGTCTTCTCCACTCTCTGTCAATGATCTTACCCTTTGCTGTCAGGGTGATGATTTGCCTCCCTTCAACGCCAGCTTCAACTTGCGATTGATGCCGTGTCGTCTTGAGCCACCGATCATGGCTTCAGGTTCTCTACGTCTAAGACTTGTGCTATGACTTTTACTCGGAAGTGTGTCGTTTCTCGTTCTTCTTTGTCGCTTTATGGTATGTACCCCATTGTGTACAAGGATTCCGCTAAGCTTTTGGGGTTGATTTTTGACACTCGTTTGTCTTGGTCTTCCCATATCTCTAACTCCGTGTTGATTGCTCTGAGGCCCTTACTCATATAGGGCCTCGTAGCCTGGTGGATAGCGCGCAGGACTCGTAATTCTGTGGCGCGGGTTCGATTCCCGCACGAGGCAGAAAACAAATGGGCAAAGTTTCTTTCACCCTGAATGCCCCTGTTACCTAGCAGTAAATAGGTACCTGGGAGTTAGTCAGCTGTCACGGGCTGCTTCCTGGGGGTGGAGGCCTGGTCAAGGACCGGGCCGCGGGGACACTAAAGCCCCGAAATCAACTCAAGATAACCTCAAGATACTCTCCTTTGGGTATTGTCCAATACTTCTTGGGAAGCGGATAGGCGCACTCTACTCTTTACATTCCTCTCTCGTCCTGTCTAAGCTCGATTATGGTTGCCCTGCTTACTCGTCTGCTTCTCCTACTCTTCGCCGTCTTGATGCTTTGCACCATACTGGGTTGCGTCTCAGCTTTGGTGCCTTTCGTTCGACTCCCGTC
>NC_091214.1:27250283-27256253 GCF_040958095.1 Procambarus clarkii
GGTGTATCCCCTCCT
This sequence comes from Procambarus clarkii, assembly GCF_040958095.1. Classification (NCBI taxonomy): domain Eukaryota; kingdom Metazoa; phylum Arthropoda; class Malacostraca; order Decapoda; family Cambaridae; genus Procambarus; species Procambarus clarkii. Next base: position 27,250,299 of record NC_091214.1, read on the forward strand.
CTTTCCCTTGTGTCTTCCTTCACATGTGGCGTTAGAAAATTCCTGTCTGTAACGTCTACTAACTTTGCCCCCCACATTTCCTCCACGCCATGGTGATTCCTCGTTTCCTAATTGATCTCTCCGTGATTTAGGTCCCCCATGACCAGCAGTTTCGCTCTTATTCTGTGAGCTATGCTGCCCTCTGCAGTTCATCTATACATGCCTTGTTGTTGTCATCATACTCCTGCCTGGGTCTTCTACTGTTTGGAGGGGGATTGTAGATTACCAAGATCACAATCTTCCTCCCATCTGCTGTCAGAGTTCCATGTATGGAGCTTGTGCTCTCATTGGTACTCCGATTTTCCAGGTCTTCAAACTTCCATTTCTACTTTATTAGGAGTACCACTCACCCTCTCTCAGTTGAGTTGAGTTTAAGTGTGGAAGGGGCAGGGAAGTTGAAGCAGGGTTCAGAGTTGAGGAGGGTGTGACTTGGGAAGGACTGGTGGGGCTACTTGGGAGGCTAGGGCTTTGGTGACGTGTAGGCCATTTTGCCTTGCTGGCTATTTGTTCCTCTTTCGTCATATTCACTCTCCTATGTTTCTCCACTCTTTCTAATTTCTCCCTGAATATAGTCCCTCAGCTCTTGTTTCTGTCTCTCAACCTCGTCCTGTATGTCTTAAAAGATTTTAATCCTAATGCCCTGGATTAGATCCTCTGTCCAAACGTCCCTCCTCTCAACAAATTTCCCCTATTAGCTTGTCTTCAAATCCATCTTCCTCACCTTCCTTGCTGCTGCTTGACCTAGAGGCCCTTCCTGATTTCGTCATTGTAATAAACAACTTTAGCCAACAGGCGCTCCAATTACCTTGCACGATCTGCTACAAAAACGGTGAGCAAATACCCAGGCGTCACTCCACGCGGTGAGTCAGATAAGGTTGCGGCCGGTGTGAGGTCACAGTCGGTCACGGATTGAGGCTGATGAGGCCATGGCCACCTCGAGGTCTGCTCCACTATTTCACAATGCCACAATGTGTTCAACACTTATTATCCATGTCGCTATTTCTACTTTCTTTCTTCACTTTCTTGTGGTTTGAGTCAGTTTACTAGTTATTCATTCACTCATATACACTTTTTCGCTTCAATGTAATCTGATTATCCCTCCGGTCACTAGTAACACAGGCCCTTCCCAACCCACGTCTGACTAACTGCGACTGTGTGTGTGTGTATGTGTGTAATTACCTAAGTGTAGTTACAGGAGCGAGCTATGCTCGTGGTGTCCCGTCTTCCCAGCATTCTTTGTCATATAACGCTTTGAAATTATTGACGGTCTTGGCCTCCTCCACCTTCTCACCTAACTTGTTCCAACTGTCTACCACTCTATTTACAAAAGTGAATTTTCTTATATTTCTCCGGCAGCTTTGTTTCGTTACTTTCAATCTATGACCTCTTGTTTTGAAGTTCCGGGTCTCGGGAATTATTCTCTATCAATTTTATCGATTCCTGTTACTATTTTGTACGTAGAAATCATATCGCCTCTATCTTCTATCTTCTAGTTTTGAATATTTAATGCCTCTAACCTCTCCTCGAAGCTCTTGTCCTTCAGTTCTGGGAGCCACTTAGTGGCATATCGTTGCACCTATTCCAGTTTGTTGATGTGTTTCTTAAGATATGGGCACCACACAACCGCTGCATATTCCAGCTTTGGTCTAACGAGTCATGAACAATTTCTTTAGTATTTCTCCATCCATGTATTTAAAAGCAATTCTGAAGTTAGAAAGTGTAGCAAAGGATCTTCACACAACGTTCATTATGTGGTCCTCAGGTGATAATTTTGTATCTAGAACCACCCCTAGATCACTTTCTTTGACAGAATTCTTTAAAGATTTCTGACATAATATATAGGTTGTGTGGGGTCTATGTTCTCCAATTCCACATTCCATAAAATGGCATTTATTCACATTAAATTACATTTGCCAACTGGTCCTCCATATACTTATTTTGTCCAGGTCATCTTGAAGGGCATGACAATCATCTAAGTTTCTTATCCTTCCTATTATCTTAGCATCATCAGCAAACATGTTCATATAATTCTGTATACCAACTGGTAGATCATTTATGTAGACAATAAACATCACTGGTGCAAGAACTGAACCCTGTGGTACTCCACTTGTGACATTTCTCCAGTCCGAAACATTGCCTCTGATCACTGCCCTCATTTTTCTATCAGGAAATTTTTCCTCCATGTTAGAAGCTTACCTGTCAACCCTCCAAAATGTTCCAGTTCCAGAACAACCTCTTCTGTGAAAGTCTTTTTTAGGTCCAGATAGATGCAGTCAACCCAACCATCTCTTTCCTGTAAAATGTCTGTTGCTCGATCATAGAAACTGAGTAAATTCGATACACAGGATCCTCTAGATCGAAAACCATACTGTCTGTCTGATATAATATCATTTTTCTCCAGGTGTTCTACCCGTTTAGTTTTATTTATTTTTTCCAATATTTTGATTACACTTATCAATGATACCGGTCTATAATTGAGGGGATCTTCCCTGCTGCCACTTTTGTAGATTGGAACTATGTTAGCCTTTTTCCACACATCTGCTACGACTCCTGTACACAGGGATACCTGAAAAATAAGTTGAAGTGAAATGCTGAGCTCAGGTGCACATTCTCTCAGAACCCATGGTGAAACTCCATCCGGACCAACTGCTTTCTTCTTACCGAGCTCCTTGAGCATTTTTTCCCCTTCATTTCTAAACACCTCTATGTCCTCTATGTTGTTCTCTGGAATTCTTATTGTATCTGGTTCCCTGAAGATTTAATTTTGTACAAACACACTTTGGAACTTTTTGTTTAATGTTTCACACATTTCTTTTTCATTTTCCCTGAATCTATTTCCCATTTTCAACCTCTGAATATTATTCTTTACCTGCAATTTGTTATTTATGAATTTATAGAATAGACCTTGTTCTGTTTTACATTTGTCTGCAATCCCTTTTCAAAAAATTCTCTCTGCCTCTCTCCTCACTGTCGTGTAGTTGTTTCTCGCATCTTTGTATCACTGGTATGTTTGGAGGTTTGGCCTCTTCCTATTTTGATTTCATTTTTGTGTCTTCTGGTCTCTGCCCTCTCGCAATTTCTGTTGAACCAATCCTGTTTCCTAATTCTGCATCTCTGCTTTGGTATAAAATTTGTTGTACCTTTATCATATATTTCAAAAAATTTAACATACATCTTATTTACTTCATGTCCTAACAGCTAGTCTTTCCAGTCAAATTCCATAAAGAAATGTCTGATTTCCCCATAATGACCTCTCCAGAAATCAGGCTTTTCAACTGCTTCAACCTCATTTTCTTCCAGATTATAACGCATTGCATACTTTATTCCAAATAAGACATGGTCACTTTTACATAAGGGAGGGAGGTACTGAATGTCAAATATCTCTTCCTCTTTACTGGTAAATGTCAAATCCAGCATGGAGGGAACATCCCCTTCCCTCATCCTCGTAGCTTGTTTAAAATGCTGAAACATTAATGTTTCCAGGATGAGGTTTACGAATCTAAAACTCCAAAAATCCTTTGTTCTAGCTTCATATGCCTCCCAGTCTATGGATTTCAAGTTGAAGTCGCCGACTATCTTTATCAGCTATCTTTACCAGATCTATCTTTATCAGCTTTCACTATAATCTCTCTCATTATTGTTATAAGACCTTCTCGTTTACTATCTAGCTTCTCCTTTGACCATGTGCTGCTTGGCGGTGGACTATATGCATTTATGATCATTAGTTTATCATCCTGATTGCAGATCTCTAGTGCTATTATGTCAACTTCTTGTGGATTGGCAGTCATTATTTCATTTACCTTTAGGTGTTCTTTCACCAGCACAGCAACGCCACCGCCTTTCCTAATTTTTCTGTCCCATCTCCAGACTGAGTAGCCCCCTTGGGAATATGACCTTTAAAATATTATCATCTTCAAGTTTCATCTTCATGAGTGCAACAATGTCTGGTGTCTGCAGCTGTATTACATCACTTAACTCCAGTATCTTTGATCTCACTCCATTTATGTTGGTGTATGCAATCTTGAGGAACTTGTTCCCTCTTTGCTTATTCTTCACTCCCCCTCTCTCTAGTGATTTTGTTGGTTTGCCTTTATGTACCACTTTACTGGTCTGCCTACCCCTATCACTTTGTAGAAAAAATAATTGATTTCTTCTTCATTCCTGCTCTCATTTAGACGTTTTGCCTGTACGAGGTTTAGTTTTAGCTTCTCCGTCTTCTCTTGAAAGATCTCATCTCAACGACCACACTTTTCCCATCCTCAACACTTTGTAATTTTCTAGCATTCCTTAGTACTTCTTCCATCTGTTTGGCACCGTTTAGGGTGATCCTCAAAGGTCGATCTTTCCCTTTTACGTACCTGCCTATTCTCCTGTAGTCGCACACATTCTCTATGGTTGTAAGACCTTCCACGAGGCCAACAATTTTATCTACTACTTTCGCTTCTTCTACAGCTCTTTCTGACCTAGATGTTATCTCCTTTTCTTTGCAGCCAAAAATGATCAGGGACTTACTCCGATCAACTGTGTTTTGCACCAACTTCGGGTTAGATGCCAATTCCTTTCTGACTTCCAGCCTAATGTTTGTTTTATCCTGGTTGCTGCAGTGTTTGGCTTCCTTTACTGCTTCTTCTGTTCTTTCCTTCTCCTTGGCCACTTGTCCATAGGTGAGCTGCATATCTTTCTTGCACTTTTCTATTCCCTGTGTAACTTCCTCTATCTGTGCTGACAAAAGCTGTTTTTCCTGTTGGATATCCTTACCTAACCTATCATAGTCATTTATGTTTAAATTTGTTTTAACATCTTCCAAAGCTATTTTTAAAAGTTTATTTTCCTCTTCCATGGCTTTGCAATTTGTTTCCAATTGATTCTTATCGTTGCAAAAGTCTTTTACTAAACCCTCAAGACCTGATACTTTGCTACTCAAGTGCTCATTACTTTAAATTTGCTGATTATTTCTACATGATAGTTCACTATAATATCTAATTTTCCCAATTTATTGTGTTGTCTCTTTTGTTTTCCTTCTTGCCGGCGGCCATCTTGAATGTTGTTGTCTGCTCTGTGAACACTTGGGCAACTTTTTCTCAAACAAATTTTCACTTCACTTTGCACATTGATGTTATCTCTCGAATTTTTCCAAAGCACTGCACCTCTATGTTCCTTATGACACCACTCACCATCATTAACCTGCACTACAATACTTAGGAATTGTGAAATATCCTGGAGCTCCTCTGGTGCAGGTGTTATCACTAGGGGTGTCACCTTTTAAATTCCAAATTCAAATTTGGATTTGTGCGTGTGTGCGTGTGATTACCTAAGTGCAGTTACAGGATGAGAGCTACGCTCGTGGTGTCCTGTCTTCCCAGTTCTCTTTCTCGTAGTAAGTTTTGAAGCTACTGACGGTTTTAGCCTCCACCACCGTCTCACTTAGCGTGTTACATCCGTCTATCATTTTGTTTCCAAAAGAAACCTTACAAATTTTTGGGGGCATTTTTGTTTCCTTAACTTGAATCTGTGTCATCTTGTTCTTGAAGTTGCTTGTTTCAGGAATTCTTCTTTGTCAATTTGGTCAAATCAAAAGTGGTAATCATATCACGTCTTTCTTTTGTCTTCTAGTTTTGGCATGTTTAACGCGTCTAGTCTCTCTTCGTAACAATTGTTTTTCAGTTCCGGAAGCTATTTTGTAGCATGTTGTTGCAGCTTTTCCAGTTTATTGATGTGCTTCTTGAGATTTGGGCACCACACAACTGCCGCATATTCCAGTCTTGGTCTCTCAAAAGTCATAAACAGTTTCTTTAGTATTTCACCATCCATATAATTAACAACAAGTGTGAAGTTGGAAAGCGATGCATACGCTCCTCCCACAATGTTCGTTGTGTGTTCCTCTGGCGACAACTGACTGTCCAAAACCACCCGTAG
>NC_091214.1:27256753-27259253 GCF_040958095.1 Procambarus clarkii
TCAGTTTCTATGATCGAGCAACAGACATTTTACAGGAAAGAGATGGTTGGGTTGACTGCATCTATCTGGACCTAAAAAGACTTTCACAGAAGAGGTTGTTCTGGAACTGGAACATTTTGGAGGGTTGACAGGTAAGCTTCTAACATGGAGGAAAAATTTCCTGATAGAAAAATGAGGGCAGTGATCAGAGGCAATGTTTCGGACTGGAGAAATGTCACAAGTGGAGTACCACAGGGTTCAGTTCTTGCACCAGTGATGTTTATTGTCTACATAAATGATCTACCAGTTGGTATACAGAATTATATGAACATGTTTGCTGATGATGCTAAGATAATAGGAAGGATAAGAAACTTAGATGATTGTCATGCCCTTCAAGATGACCTGGACAAAATAAGTATATGGAGGACCAGTTGGCAAATGTAATTTAATGTGAATAAATGCCATTTTATGGAATGTGGAATTGGAGAACATAGACCCCACACAACCTATATATTATGTCAGAAATCTTTAAAGAATTCTGTCAAAGAAAGTGATCTAGGGGTGGTTCTAGATACAAAATTATCACCTGAGGACCACATAATGAACGTTGTGTGAAGATCCTTTGCTACACTTTCTAACTTCAGAATTGCTTTTAAATACATGGATGGAGAAATACTAAAGAAATTGTTCATGACTCGTTAGACCAAAGCTGGAATATGCAGCGGTTGTGTGGTGCCCATATCTTAAGAAACACATCAACAAACTGGAATAGGTGCAACGATATGCCACTAAGTGGCTCCCAGAACTGAAGGACAAGAGCTTCGAGGAGAGGTTAGAGGCATTAAATATTCAAAACTAGAAGATAGAAGATAGAGGCGATATGATTTCTACGTACAAAATAGTAACAGGAATCGATAAAATTGATAGAGAATAATTCCCGAGACCCGGAACTTCAAAACAAGAGGTCATAGATTGAAAGTAACGAAACAAAGCTGCCGGAGAAATATAAGAAAATTCACTTTTGTAAATAGAGTGGTAGACAGTTGGAACAAGTTAGGTGAGAAGGTGGAGGAGGCCAAGACCGTCAATAATTTCAAAGCGTTATATGACAAAGAATGCTGGGAAGACGGGACACCACGAGCATAGCTCGCTCCTGTAACTACACTTAGGTAATTACACACATACACACACACACAGTCGCAGTTAGTCAGACGTGGGTTGGGAAGGGCCTGTGTTACTAGTGACCGGAGGGATAATCAGATTACATTGAAGCGAAAAAGTGTATATGAGTGAATGAATAACTAGTAAACTGACTCAAACCACAAGAAAGTGAAGAAAGAAAGTAGAAATAGCGACATGGATAATAAGTGTTGAACACATTGTGGCATTGTGAAATAGTGGAGCAGACCTCGAGGTGGCCATGGCCTCATCAGCCTCAATCCGTGACCGACTGTGACCTCACACCGGCCGCAACCTTATCTGACTCACCGCGTGGAGTGACGCCTGGGTATTTGCTCACCGTTTTTGTAGCAGATCGTGCAAGGTAATTGGAGCGCCTGTTGGCTAAAGTTGTTTATTACAATGACGAAATCAGGAAGGGCCTCTAGGTCAAGCAGCAGCAAGGAAGGTGAGGAAGATGGATTTGAAGACAAGCTAATAGGGGAAATTTGTTGAGAGGAGGGACGTTTGGACAGAGGATCTAATCCAGGGCATTAGGATTAAAATCTTTTAAGACATACAGGACGAGGTTGAGAGACAGAAACAAGAGCTGAGGGACTATATTCAGGGAGAAATTAGAAAGAGTGGAGAAACATAGGAGAGTGAATATGACGAAAGAGGAACAAATAGCCAGCAAGGCAAAATGGCCTACACGTCACCAAAGCCCTAGCCTCCCAAGTAGCCCCACCAGTCCTTCCCAAGTCACACCCTCCTCAACTCTGAACCCTGCTTCAACTTCCCTGCCCCTTCCACACTTAAACTCAACTCAACTGAGAGAGGGTGAGTGGTACTCCTAATAAAGTAGAAATGGAAGTTTGAAGACCTGGAAAATCGGAGTACCAATGAGAGCACAAGCTCCATACATGGAACTCTGACAGCAGATGGGAGGAAGATTGTGATCTTGGTAATCTACAATCCCCCTCCAAACAGTAGAAGACCCAGGCAGGAGTATGATGACAACAACAAGGCATGTATAGATGAACTGCAGAGGGCAGCATAGCTCACAGAATAAGAGCGAAACTGCTGGTCATGGGGGACCTAAATCACGGAGAGATCAATTAGGAAACGAGGAATCACCATGGCGTGGAGGAAATGTGGGGGCAAAGTTAGTAGACGTTACAGACAGGAATTTTCTAACGCCACATGTGAAGGAAGACACAAGGGAAAGAGGAGGGGATACACCGAGCCTATTAGACCTGATTTTCACCCAGAATGTAGAAGACATCGAGAATTTGAAACATGAAATACCACTGAGAGCCAGTGACCATTGTGTCCTAGTCTTTGACTACATGATGGAACTTAA
>NC_091214.1:27264253-27279253 GCF_040958095.1 Procambarus clarkii
GAAAGGCACCAAAGCTGAGACGCAACCCAGTATGGTGCAAAGCATCAAGACGGCGAAGAGTAGGAGAAGCAGACGAGTAAGCAGGGCAACCATAATCGAGCTTAGACAGGACGAGAGAGGAATGTAAAGAGTAGAGTGCGCCTATCCGCTTCCCAAGAAGTATTGGACAATACCCAAAGGAGAGTATCTTGAGGTTATCTTGAGTTGATTTCGGGGCTTTAGTGTCCCCGCGGCCCGGTCCTTGACCAGGCCTCCACCCCCAGGAAGCAGCCCGTGACAGCTGACTAACTCCCAGGTACCTATTTACTGCTAGGTAACAGGGGCATTCAGGGTGAAAGAAACTTTGCCCATTTGTTTCTGCCTCGTGCGGGAATCGAACCCGCGCCACAGAATTACGAGTCCTGCGCGCTATCCACCAAGGCTACGAGGCCCTATATGAGTAAGGGCCTCAGAGCAATCAACACGGAGTTAGAGATATGGGAAGACCAAGACAAACGAGTGTCAAAAATCAACCCCAAAAGCTTAGCGGAATCCTTGTACACAATGGGGTACATACCATAAAGCGACAAAGAAGAACGAGAAACGACACACTTCCGAGTAAAAGTCATAGCACAAGTCTTAGACGTAGAGAACCTGAAGCCATGATCGGTGGCTCAAGACGACACGGCATCAATCGCAAGTTGAAGCTGGCGTTGAAGGAGAGGCAAATCATCACCCTGACAGCAAAGGGTAAGATCATTGACAGAGAGTGGAGAAGACGCCTGAAGGAAGAGAGGAAAGAAGACCATTGAGGGCAACCAGAAAAAGAGGGGATGTTCCCAGAGACCCTGGTTTGCGAACACTCGCAAACAACGAGTGTCCTCCGAACACTCGGAGGACAATGGCATCGAGCCAGTTCTCAGGGGCTGATGACGACTCCAAGATCCGATTATACAGACTCAGTAAATACCGAGATGTGCATGGAGGGAGATGGCAAAGCATCTCAGTGAATGCCATCGCAGCCCGCCGCCATAGAACCACAGAGGTTCAGGACAGACCGAAGTTCAGAGAGAAAGAAGGGATCGTTATAGGGAAGATGAAAACAGAAATCCAAAGGACAAGATTCAAGGACAGGTTTACGAAGAAGGAAAAAATGAGGAAGATGAAAACCAGAGCTAACACAAGAGAAGTGGGAACCCAGTTTGTAGCGACCTGCAACGGGTGCGCCACAAGAGTACCAAGGAGTTGAAGGGACCAGTGAGACATCAGGAACGAACTTGCCCGCTATCTTGCGGATACGCATCCAGATCTGTGGTAGAGGAGTTTCAGACGTAATGGTGGAGACATAAGATGCCCATCATTCACGTTTAGCTGTACGGGCCACTGCACTCGCTTTCTGAAACAGAAGAAAAGAATCGGCCATCTGCCGGCGGCGGTGCGTCTTCCAGGCTGCACGCTTAGAGTGGACAGCCCAAGCACAGTCTGTATTCCACCAGAGAACTCACTTCCGTGGGCTCCGAGAGGAAGAGCAGAGGGCAGCTTCAAAGATGGTGTCATGAAAAAGGAGGACAGAGCGAGGGAGAGGAGAAGGGAGAGGATGAAGGGAGAGGTCAGAGAGAGCAGCACCGTGGGTAAATAGGTTCCAGTCTGCCTTAGCAAACTGCCACCTAGGAAGGAGAGGGAAGGGTGAAAAGAGAAAAAGGTAACAAGGATGGGGAAAAGATCACTGCCATGGAGGTCATCAAGAACCTGCCACGTGAAATCTAAGTAAAGTGAAGACGAGCAAAGATCAAGACAGGAAAAGGTGCGAGTCTGGGAGTCCAAATGCGTGGGCTTACCAGAATTCAGAAGAGACGGAAGAAGAGAGGATGAACGGCTCAAGAAGGCGACCTCGGGTGGTTCGTCAGAACATCACCCCAAAGGGAATGTCGACAATTGAAATCACCCAGCAAGAGCACAGGCTCCGGCAAGGAATCAAGTAGGTGTTTCAGATCGGGAAGAGAAAGCGGGACACTCGGGGGGAGATGATTGGAACAAACCATGTACCATTTTCTCTCAAAGATTCGAGCAGCAGAACAATGGAGAGGCGAACGAAAAAGTAAGGGAACAAAATGGAACATTCGAGCAAATCAAGAGAGCAGAAGAGTTAGGAGCCCCAGCAACAGCTGGGGAGGGGGTGAGAGAGAAAGGAATAGCCACGAAAGCGACCAGGACGAGCACCAAGCATCGCTCCTGGAGACAGACACAAAGGGGCGAAAACCGCGAAATCAGAAGTAGGAGTTCAAGGAAATTGGCGTAATAACCTCGAACGTTCCATTGAAGAATAGACATCAACGAGAAGAGAAAGGACAACAACAGAGAACAAGGAAGAAACAAAGGCGAAAAGGTAACACAGCACATTAAAGAAGTGCAGGATCAGGGTCAGGGAAGTCAGGGTTAGGGACATGGGTAAACTGAGTAAAGAAGGAGGAAAGGTAGCTAGAGGACCAACCATTGGCGGATGAGTAGGGTCCAGAGGAGGAAGAGGGGGGGATAACCGAGGGTCAAGAACAGCAGCAGGAGGGGCAGAAACCAGGGGATGCACCTCAGCAATGGCACCAACCGAGAGGGAAGCGGGGCCAGAGACACCTCCATAGCAGGAACAGGGGGCATAACCACCGAAACGGGAGGGTACGGAGCGTGAGAGTCAGAAGTAGGGGGCGAGGAAGAAAGCGAAGCCTATTTACCCACTTCGGAGGAGGAAGGAGAGGAGCCAGTATTATTCTTCTGACTCAAAGAGACAGTTGTTCCAGCAACAAAGGACAGGGAGAGAGAGTTCCAGAGCAGCGGAGAGCACCATGACGAAACCTCCAGCACTTATTACTGAGCCGAGAAGAGGGAATGTCCTCCTGGACGGAGTACCTGGCACCTTCAAGAATGACAGAGGGCGGAAGGGTCCTACCATCAAAGGTAATCTTCACAACCCGAAGGTGTTGACGGCGTTGACCACAAGGGGAACAAGTAACGAGTCTATCAGGAGGACAGAATGGCCCTGGGCATCGAGGATATGCCAAATATCTTCATAGCAGTCCTGGTGATTCTGAACACCGGTAGCAACATGGGGTGAGAGGAGAATAATGCCAACACTGGCATTCAACATAGCGTTCATGGAGGCCCGAACAGGGGTCTTGCCAAGGCCGGACAAGGCGGCCAAGTAGGAGGATGCATCCTGAGAAGGAGTAACAATGATAAGTGAACCGAGACAGGTGGAGTGGAAAGTAACAAAGGCATCTACGGAAACAACAAGGTGTCTATGGAGGGAGAAATCGTCAGGAGGCACAGAATCAAGAGGGAGGAGATAAAAGTATTTGGCCCATGAAGCGGGACCAAACAAGGCTCGATACGCATCAGTACGGGAAGGAATCGAGCGATTGGAGCCATGTCGGGGACAGCGTTGAGAACCCCCAGAGAGAGAGGGGTTAAAAGGCACAGTAGTCACAATGAGAGAATGAGCCGTGCCAGGGGACGAAGTGGTCATCCCTGGGGGCTTGTGGCTCGACCCAACCACAGAGGAGGGAGGGGAGCCGAGGGGAGTAGTCAGGAGGGTCAAAGGAGAAGCAAGGTCGGGGCCCAACGCAGCAGGGGGCTACAGAGCCCGGTCTTCCAATACAGTCTGACTCTGGGGGCTTGGTCGCCCACCCCACGAGCCTGAGAGGGTACAAGAGAAACATTCGATGACATGAATACAAAAAGAAACACGTTCATTCACAAATGTGCCCCCATACCCACCATGGAGCCACAATTAGAGGCAAGAAACCCAACAAGAAGCTATCGCCGTTCATGCCGGGGCCCCCTAGAGGTGCGTCGTGAGTATACGCCCAACAAACGCCACCTTAAGAACCGTCAGTTCGTTGAGATCGGATTCAGTGACAAAAGGAGGATTGACAATAAAAGGTTCCCCTCACTTGATACGTTGGGTACTACAGTTCTACGGGTGCAAGAGTATGCATCATCAAACACCAGGGCGTCAAAACAAAAGAAGGCCAAAAGAATGATCAAAACAGCCAAACAGGAAATGACAACGAGAAAGGAGAAGAGGACGGAGAAAAACGAAACAAAAGTAATTAAGTAATTATCAAAAGAAGGCACCAAACCGGGAAGGCTATGTAGCACCATCAAATGCGCAAAATAATCAGAGGGCGCTAAATATCACCAAGGATGCCAATACGAGAACAAAAACGCATAAGGCGAACGATATCAAAAGTATCCGAGTCACCAAGAATTCTATTGAGGGACAGGTGACCGTGAGGGGCGGTCGGAAAGCAAGACACACGCTCATCCTGGAAGTCAGGACATTCAAGAAGGACATGCACGACCGTAAGAGGGACAATGCAACTAGGACAGTAAGGAGCAGGGTGGCGCTCCATCAAGTGACCATGGGTTAAGCGAGTATGGTCAATACGCAACCTCACCAGAGCTGTTTCCCACCGCCGGTTACGGTGGAAGGAGGACGGCCACGAGGAAACACAACATTTAAGAGTACGTAGTTTGTTACCAGTAACAGACAACCAGGAAGCCTGCCAACGGGTAAGGACTGAGCAATGGATAACCGGGTAAAAGTCGGAATACGGAATGCCTTTACGAGAGATGGGACAAGAGCGGACAGCTTCCATGGCGGCAGCATCCGCACGCTCATTTAAAGACACACCAATATGGCTGGGAACCCAACAAAACTCAACCGACTTAAATTTACTGTGAACAAGAAACAGCCAATGCTGGATCTCAACAACTACTGGATGAACCGGATTAAAGGACCCGAGAGCCATGAGAGCACTACGAGAGACAACAACAACTACAAAGGAAGACTGACAACGAGAAAGCAGGAGACGAAGAGCATAGAGCATAAGATATAAAGAAGAGCATAAAGTTCCACTGTAAAGATACTAGTCTCCGGAGGTAAGCGACACATATAAGTGCGATCAGGAAAAACAACAGAGTAGCCAACAACGTCCGCCGACTTAGACCCATCGGTGAAGACAGAAACGGAGCGGGAGTGAGAAGAAAAGTGCTCAAGGAAAAGGCGTTTTAGAACTGTAGGAGGGGTAAAAGCTTTAGTGATACGGGTCAAGGAAGTACAAAACCGCGGAAGAGGGACTCTCCATGGGGGCAAAGAAGGAACAACACGAGGAGAAACATTAGAAATACGAATGGAAAGAGAATCCTGGAGGCAAGATAACTGGACAGAAAGAGGGAGGTGGTGAAGAGGAACAGGAACCGCAGGAGGGGTAAAAGTTAAAGCACGACAGAGGCGAGAGGGAGGATGTTGCAAGGACCGCGCAAGATAGCGAAGACAGTAGCGATCACGGCGGTCCTGGAGAGACAGGAAGCCAGTGTCAACATACAAGCTAAGGATGGGAGTCGAACGAAAGGCACCAGAACTGAGGCGCTACCCAGTATGGTGCAAAGCATCAAGACGGCGAAGAGTAGAAGGAGAAGCAGACGAGTAAGCAGGGCATCCATAATCGAGCTTAGACAGGACGAGAGAGGAATGTAAAGCAAGGAGAGTGCGCCTATCTGCCCCCCAAGAAGTATTGGACAAGACCCGAAGGAGGGTAAGGGCCTTAGAGCACTCAACACGGAGGTAAGAGATATGGGGAGACCAAGACAAACGAGTGTCAAGGAATAACCCCAAAAGCTTTGCGGAATCTTTGTATTCAAGGGGATGACCATAAAGTGACAAAGAGGGACGAAGAACAACCCGTTTCCGCGTAAAAGTCATGGCACAAGTCATAGAAGTAGAGAACTTGAAGCCATGATCGGTGGCCCAAGACGACACGGCATCAATTGCAAGTTGAAGCTGGCGTTGAAGGAGAGGCGAATCATCACCCTGACAGCAAAGGGTAAGATCATCGACATAGAGAGCGGAGAAGACACCAGAAGGAAGAGAGGAAAGAAGACCATTGAGGGCAACCAGAAAAAGAGTAGTGCTCAGAACACTACCCTGGGGCACACCTTCGTATTGCTGAAAAGAGGCAGAGAGAGCGGTACCAAGGCGCACTCGAAAGGAACGACGGGAGAGGAAGCTGCGGAGAAAGAGAGGGAGATGACCACGAAGGCCAAAAGAATGAAATTGAGATAGAATATGATATCGCCAAGTGGTGTCGTAAGCCTTTTCCAGGTCAAAAAGGACGGCAACAACGGAGGTCCTCGCAGTAAAAGCAGTACGAATATAGACCTCCAAGTTCACCAGGACATCTGTCGTGCTGCAGCACTTGCGGAAACCAAATTGAGAAGGGGAGAGGAGGTGATGGTGTTCCAGGAACCACATCAGACGAACGTTAACCATACGTTCAAAGAGTTTGCAGACACAACTTGTGAGAGCAATAGGGCGAAAGTCCTTAGGGGAAGTACCCAAAGACCCCGGTTTGCTTACAGGGAGGACAACGGCATCGAGCCAGTCCTCAGGGACTGACGACGACTCCCAGATCCGATTATACAGACTCGGTAAATACCGAGACGTGCACGGAGGGAGATGGCGAAGCATCTCATAATGAATACCATCGGAGCCCGCCGCCGTAGAACCGCAGAGGGCCAGAGCAGAACGAAGTTCAGAGAAAGAGAAGGGATCATTATAGGGAAGTTGAAGACGAGTGCAGAAATCTAAAGGACGAGACTCAGGGACAGGTTTATGAAGAAGAAAAGATTGGGGAAGATGAAGACCAGAGCTAACAGAAGAAAAGTGGGAACCCAGTACGGAAGCGACCTGCAACAGGTCCGCCACAAGAGTATCATGGAGGTGAAGGACCGGTGAAAAATCGGGAACGAACTTACCCGCTATCTTGCAGATACGCTTCCAGATCTGGGCCAGAGGAGTTTCGGACGTAATTGTTGAGACATAAGATGCCCAACATTCACGTTTAGCCATACGGATGGCCCTACGGGCTACCGCACTCGCTTTCTGAAAGAAAAGAAAAAAGAATCGGTCGTCTGCCTACGGCGGTGCCTCTTCCAGGCTGCACGCTTACAGCGGACAGCCTGAGCACAGTCTGCATTCCACCAGAGAATGCACTTCCGTGGACCCCGAGAGGAAGAGCGAGGAATAGAGCGGAGGGCAGCGTTGAAGACAGTGTCATGAAAAAGGAGGAGAGCGCGAGAGAGAGGCAGAAGGGAGAGGTCAGAGAGAGCAGCACTGAGGGTAAATAGGGTCCAGTCCGCCTTAGCAAACTGCCACCTAGGGAAAGAGAGGGAAGGGCGAAAAGAGAAAAAGGAAACAAGGATGGGGAAATGATCACTTCCATGGAGGTCATCAAGAACCTGCCACGTGAAATCTAAGTAAAGAGAAGAAGAGCAGAGAGAAAGATCAAGACAAGAAAGGGTGCGAGTCCGAGAGTCCAAATGAGTGGGCTCACCAGAATTCAGAAGAGACAGGGAAGAAGAGAGGAGAAACAGCTCAAGAAGGCGACCCCGGGTATTCGTCAGAATGTCACCCCAAAGAGAATTATGACAATTGAAGTCACCCAGCAGGAGCACAGGCTCCGGCAAGGAGTCTAGGAGGTGTTTCAAATCAGGAAGAGAAAGCGGGACACTCGGGGGGAGATAAATGGAACAAACTGTGTACCATTTCCCCACAAAGATACGAGCAGCAGAACAATGTAGAGGCGAAGGAAAAAGTAAAGGAACAAAGGGAACATCAGCACGAATCAAAAGAGCAGAAGAATTAGAAGTCCCAGCAACGGCTGGGAGGGGGGGGGAGAGAAAGGAATAGCCACGAAAACGACCAGGACGAGCACCAAGCATCGGCTCCTGGAGACAGACACAAAGGGGCAAAAACCGCGAAATCAGAAGTTGGAGTTTGAGGAAATTGGCATAATAACCTCGAACGTTCCATTGAAGAATGGACAACGACAAGAAGAGAAAGGACAAAAACAGAGAACAAGGAAGAAACAAAGGCGAAAGAGCAACAGAGCACGTTAAAGAATATCAAGGTCGGGATCAGGGTCAGCAAAGTCAGGGTTAGGGGGCATGGGTAAACTGAGCAAACACGGAGGGAAGGAAACGGGAGAACAGATCAGAGGTGGGCGGGCGGGGTCCGGAGGAGGAAGTGGAGGAGACAACGGAGAGGAGCAGTAAAGGACAGCAGCAGGAAGAGGGGGGTAGAAAGAGGGGAGCGTACCTCAGCAAGGGCAGCAACCGAGAGGGAAGTGGGGGCTAAAGAAACCTCCATAGCAGGAACAGGGGGCGCAACCACCGAAATGGGAGGGGAAGGAGCGAGAGAGGCAGAAGTAGGGGCCGAGGAAGAAAGTGAAACCTTCTTACCCGCCGGGAAGGAGGAAGGAGAGGAGCCAGGTTTACGCTTCTGACTTAAAGAGACAGGTGTTCCAGCAACCACGTACTGGGCAACGGATTCTAGCGTCTCAACAGGAGAAGCTGAACGAGAGCACACATGACGGCCTTTTGGAGAGCGATGGACATCAGCCCGCACCGACAGGCGGCGGGGAAAGTCAAGAGACGGAGGGGAAGGATGGGAAGGAGGAACGGAGGGAGACGAGGAAGAAGACACAGGAGACACGACAGACCGGGTAGAAAGAAGGGGAACCCCCAGACAGAGGACCAGGAGGTGGATCCTTCGGGAGAGAACCCAGAGGAACAGAGGAGGGGCCATTGGGCGTATCAGGGTCCAAGGGCCGGAAACGGTTGTGAGTCTGAGGAAGGCGGGAAGGATGAGGAGAGGAAGAGCGCAACACACGAGCATAAGAGATATTAGCATAAGGCGGGAGCCGGCGAACCTGGCGTCTCGCCTCAGGAAAAGATAAACGCTCCCGGTGCTTCAAGTTGAGGACGGCTGCCTCAAGCTTGTAATGGACACACGCACGGGAGAAGGTAGGATGGGCCTCACCGCAGTTGAGGCAACGAGCCTGGGGAGAAGTGCACTCCGACTTAGAGTGACCTTCGCCACCACACAAAAGACAGAGAGAGAGAGAGTCCCGGAGCAGCGGAGGGCACCATGCCCAAACCTCCAGCACATGTTACAGAGCCGAGGAGAAGGAATGTACTCCTGGACAGAGCACCTGGCACCAGCAAGAATGACAGAGGGTGGAAGGGTCCTACCATCAAAGGTAATCTTCACAACCCGGACGGGTTGACGGCGACTACCACGAGGGGGACGAGTAAACGTGTCCACCTGGAGAATAGAATGGCCCTGGGCAGCAAGGATATGTCGAATATCGTCGTGGCAGTCGCGCAGGACCCGAACACCGGTCGCAACATGGGGCGGGAGCAGAATAGTGCCAACACTGGCATTCAACTGAGCGTTCTTCGAGACCCAAACAGGGGTCTCGCCAAGGCAGGATAAGGCAGCCAAGCGGGAAGCAGCATCCTGAGAAGGAGCAGCAACGACACGTGTACCGAGACAAGTGGGGTTGAAAGTAATGGAGGCATCCACGGAATCAACGAGATGTCGATGGAGGGAGAAATCGTCAGGAGGCGCAGAATCAAGAGGGAGGAGATCAAAATATTTGGCCCACGAAGCGGGACCAAACAAGGCTTGATAGGTAGCAGAACTGGAAGGAATCAAGCGAGGGCGGCCATGACGAGGACGGCGGTGAGAACCCCCAGAGAGAGAGGGGTTAAAAGGCGCAGTAGTTACAACTAGAGAAGGAGCCGCGCCAGGGGACGAGGTAGTCACCACTGGGGGCTTGGGGCTCGACCCAACCACAGAGGAGGGAGGGGAGCCAGGGGAAGGAGTCAGAGAGGCCAAAGGAGGAGCAAGGTCGGGGCCCAATGCAGCGGAGGCTACAGAGCCCGGTCTTCCAACACGGACTGACTCGGGGGCTTGGTCGCCCACCCCACGAGCCTGAGAAGGTAAATCAGAAACAGCCGAAACAGGGGTCATCATCATTACGAAAAGAAAAATTTATTCACGAATGTGCCCCCACACCCACCATGGAGTCACAATTAGAGGCAGGACACCCAACAGGAAGCTATCGCCGATCATGCCGAGGCCTCCTAGGGGTGTGTCGTGAGTATACGCCCCACAAACGCCACCTTAAGAACCAACAGTCCGTCGAGATCGGGTTCAGTGACGAAAGGGGAATTGACAATAAAAGGTTCCCCTCGCTCTCGACGTCGGGTACTACAGTTCTACGGGTGCAAGAGTATGCCTCCTCAAGCACCCGGGCGTCAAAATAGAAGAAGTCCAAGGGAAGAACCAGAACAAGCAAAAGGTCGGCAGGAAACGGCAAGCAGATAGGAGAAGAGGGGGAGAAAAACGAAACAAAAGGAAAAGGTGCCAAGCAGAATTGGAGAGGACGGCAGCAGGAGCACAAGGCTAGAAAAGGACAGAGGACTGTCTTAAGGAGCATCACACTCCAGCAGCCGCCCACCAAGCCCCCACACGGCAACAACGAGCTGAGCGGGGAGGGGGAAACGAAACAAAAGGAAAAGGAAAAGGCATCCAGCAAAATTTGAGAGGACAGCAGGAGAAGCACAAGGCTACAAAAGGACTAGAGACCGCCCCAAGGAACATCACACTCCGGCAGCCGCCCTCCAAGCCCCCTCACGGCAGCAACGAGCTGGACAGGGAGGGGAACATGAAGCACAATTTTGCTCTCATCTAGAGTATGCACGCTGTTGCAACCTCGGACCCAAGATTGCACTCTGGTAAAATGATCCAGGATCGTATTGCATTTTACATATATAATTAGGACCCTTTCAGTCTCTTAAGTATTTTAGTGATAGGCCATGAATGTGTTGGATTATGTGTGGGATTAGTGTTCATTAAATTATAGAACTTTAAGATAGGTTTGGGTTACAGAACAGTGAAATCTCTGGTGGTTTAAATATATGAGAACTGTCCCTCATTATGCAAATGGTGGGCGATCGCTTCCTTGCCCGACGTAAGGGCACCTTGATGCTTACAGAGTTTTAAGTACACTGTGATAATAATCTGTTAGTGTATTGTAAAGCTGGGATGTAATATACTTAAAACTGCATAGTAAGTAATTATCAAAACAAGGCACCAAGCCGGGAAGGCTATGTATCACCATGAAAACTGCAGAATAATCAGAGGGCGCTAAATATCACCAAGGATGCCAATTTGAGAACAGAAACGCATAAGGCATTGCCCCAAGAATTCTAACGAGGGACAAGGGACCACGAGGGACGGTCGGAAAGCAAGACACACGCTCGTCCTGGAAGTAAGGATATTCAACAAAAATATGCACGAATGTAAGAGGAACAAAGTTTGGACAATAAGGAGCAGGGCGGCGCTCCGTTAAGTGACCGTGAGTTAAGCGTGTATGGCCAATACCCAACCTCGCCAGAGCCGTTTCCCACTGCCAGTTAGTTTAAGGTGGTAGGAGGAAGGCCATGGGGACACACTACTCTTAAGAGTACGCAGTTTGTTACCAGTAACAGAAGACCAACAAGCCTGCCAACGGGTAAGGATGGACGAATGAATAACTAGGTAAAAGTGAGAATAAAGAATACCTTTACAGGAGATGGTACTAGAGCGGACAGCTTCCCTAGAGGCAGCATCCGCATGCTCATTTAAAGAGACACTAACATGGCTGGGAACCCAGCTAAACTCCACTGTCTTAAATCTACTGGAGATTAGAATTTTTTTTGAATCTCAACTACTACCAGATGGACCAGATTAAAGGACTCCAGAGCCATGAAGGCACTTCAAGAGTCATCTAAACTCACAAAGGAGGATTGACAACGAGAAAGCAGTAGACAAAGAGCATAGAGAATAGCATAAAGTTCCGCCGTGAAGATGCTAGTCTCCGGAGGCAGGCGACACATAAGTGCGGTCAGGAAAAACAACAGAGTAAGAAAGTGTTCAAAGAAAAGGCGTTTCGGAAGTGTAGGAGGGATAAAAGCTTTAGTCACGTGGGTCAGAGTTTTACAAAATTTAGGAAGGGGGGGGGGGGGGACCCTGCACGGGGGCAAGGGCGGAACATTATGAGGAGAAATATTGGTAACACTAACCGAAAGAGAATTTTGTAGGCGAAACCAAAAACCGGACAGAAAGAGGGAGGTGGTGAGGGGAACAGGAACCGCAGGGAGGAGGTAAAAGTCAAAGCACGACGAAAGCGAGGCGAAAGCGAGGATGTTGTAAGGACCACGCAAGATAGCGAATACAGTAGCGATCTCCCCCCCCCCCCCAGCTTTTTCTGGGAGGGGGGGGGGGAGGAATAATCACAAAAGTGACCAGGACGAGCACCAAGCATCACCTCCCGGAGACAAAAAAGTGGTGAAACTGTGTAATCAGAAGTTTGAGTTCGTGGAACTTGGCATAAAATCCACGAATATTCCATTGAAGAACAGACATAGTCAAAAAAAAGAAAGGACAGCAACAGAGAACAATGAAGAGGCAAATAAGAACACAACATATTAAAGATGATCCTGATCAGGATCAGTGAAATCAGGGTTATGGTAACCCTGTTCTCCAAACAAAGACCCAAAAGTGATTCCATGCACCCGCTAAACCCCTTGTTTATGAATGAAAAACGGTTTACACACTATTTCGTTAGAACACTTCCGGAACAAGTGCTTCACTGACGAATTTTGTTCAAACCACGACGCTACAAATGCTTCATCCTAGTACTACAATTACAATTGTCGCCAACAGAACATAAACACCTAACCTAACCTATGCCTATATATGCACAATATGCTAATATATTATTATAATAATTTAAATTTTAAAAATTCCCGTTTGAACAGCATGTTAACATTTATAAATGCGTTTGTGGGGTCGACCGCTGGATGTAATGGACTTGAGTTGAGGATGGGTTGGTTAAGGCGCATGCGTAAATTTAGTAAAGACGATGGAGTTAAAGGAGCGGGAGGACAGACCAGAGGCAGACGGACAGGTCTAGAATAGAAGAAGACCATGGAGAGGGGTGGTCACGGACAGCAAGGGGAAGGGGGGGGGGCATAAACAGGGGAGTGCACCTCAGCAGGGGCAGCAGCCGAGAAAGAAACGGGGGGGGGGGGGGGGATTGTTAAAGGAACCGGCCTCCATAGCTGGGACAGGGGGCCCAACCACCGAAGTGGGAAGGGACACAGTGATAGAGTCGGGGGGGGGGGGGGCGAGGAAGAAAGCGATGCCTTCTTACCCGCCGAGGAGGAGGAAGAAGAGGAGCCAGGCTCAAGTTTCTGAAGGAGGGGGGGGGGGGGTAGTCAGGCGGGTTAAAGGAATAGCTTAGTCTGGGCCCAATGTAGCGGGGGCTACAGAGCCCGGTCTCCCAACACAGTCCGTCTTAGGGGCTTGGTCGCCCACCCCACGAACCTCAGAAATAATAAGAGGGTCAATATTCATCGGCATAGAAACGAGGAGGTAATACTGTCACCCCACGAATAAGTCCCCACACCCACCATGACGCCACACTTAGAGGACACCCAACATGAGACAGGCTGAGCCCCCCCCCCCCCCCAGGGGTTCATCGTGAGTATACGCCCGGCAATCGCCACCTTAAGAACCGTTAGTCCGTCGAGATCGGGTTCACCAACGAATGGAGGATTGAAAATGAAAGCGTCCCCACGCTCGCGACGTTGGGTACTACAGTTCTACGGGTGAGAGTGTGCACCTCTCCGAACATCCGGGCGTCAAAACAGAATTTATTGAAAGAATAATCAAGACTGGCAAAAGGTCGGCGAGAAATGACAACCAGAAAGGAAAAGGGGGGGGGGGGGGGGAGAAAAAGGAAACATAAGGAAAAGGAAAAGACATCCAGCACAATTAGTGAAGACGGCAGCAGGAACACAAGGCCACAGAAGGACAGAGGACTGAGCCATGGAGCATCACCCCCCGGCAGCCACCCACCAAGGCCCCCCTCACCGCGACAACGGGCTGGAAAATGATGGGTTAGAACTGCATAGCGCCAATTTAATATTGTATTAGAGATTCAAGTTGGTTACTGTATGAGGAGATGATCAAGCAGGTCGCAAGGTACATGGGAGGCCGCTCTCTTGTGCTGTGATCGCGGGCTGGTGTGGACGCTCGCTGTCCTTCATCTTGCCTCTTTATTGTTTACTAAAACAGATAAGTAATATCGTTATTGTTCCGTGCCACTAGTTATTCTAAGCGTATTTTGTCTGTGCTCCCTAGACCAATACTTTGAGGTCCAGGTTATCTTGAGATGATTTCGGGGCTCTTTAGTGTCCCCGCGGCCCGGTCCTCGACCAGGCCTCCACCCCCAGGAAGCAGCCCGTGACAGCTGACTAACTCCCAGGTACCTATTTACTGCTAGGTAACAGGCGCATCAGGGTGAAAGAAACTCTGCCCAATGTTTCTCGTTGGCGCCCAGGATCGAACCCGGGACCACAGGATCACGCGTCCTGTGTTCTGTCCGCTCAGCCACCGGCTACCTTGTGCATGTGTGATGTTCCTTAAGGAAACATAGACTTTACCACCAGTTCCTGTAACTCTCATCTCCTGTCTGTGTGGAGTGTGACAGGTAACGTCTCCTGTCTGTGTGGAGTGTGACAGGAAACGTCTCCTGTCTGTGTAGAGTCACAGAGGTAACGTCTCCTGTCTGTGTGGAGTGTGACAAGTAACGTCTCCTGTCTGTGTGGAGTGTGACAGGTAACGTCTCCTGTCTGTGTGGAGTGTGACAGGTAACGTCTCCTGTCTGTGTGGAGTGTGACAGGTAACGTCTCCTGTCTGTGTGGAGTGTGACAGGTAACGTCTCCTGTCTGTGTGGAGTGTGACATGGTAACGTCTCCTGTCTGTGTGGAGTGTGACAGGTAACGTCTCCTGTCTGTGTGGAGTGGGACAGGTAAAGTCTCCTGTCTGTGGGGAGTGTGACATGGTAACGTCTCCTGTCTGTGTGGAGTGTGACAGGTAACGTCTCCTGTCTGTGTGGAGTGTGACAGGTAACGTCTCCTGTCTGTGGGGAGTGTGACATGGTAACGTCTCCTGTCTGTGTGGAGTGTGACAGGTAACGTCTCCTGTCTGTGTGGAGTGTGACATGGTAACGTCTCCTGTCTGTGTGGAGTGTGACAGGTAACGTTTCCTGTCTGTGTAGTGTGTGACAG